>NC_060274.1:75163205-75465881 GCF_021613505.1 Equus quagga | reverse complement strand
TAAGCTTCATTGACTAAGAAATAGTTACTCTTTCGCAGAACAGCTGGTGACACGTAGAGTCTCTAAGTGATTTCTCCAAGGTCATGAAGATGATTGCAGTGAACCCGAAGCTAGAATTGAAGATCTCTGGCTGCCGGGCCAGGCCTTGTCTAGGCACAGATAGTGAAAGATCTTGAAATGTATCCCATGGAAAATGTACAGCGAGTTAAGTTTTTATGAGCAGAAAAAAGCAGGGTACAGAATATCCTGAAGGGGAGAGACATGAGCAGCCATTACAAAACTACAGCAGGAATTCAGAAATGACATGCAAAGTGGCCTCGTGGCAGAAAGAAAAAAAAAAGCAGGAAGCAAGAATAAAATCAAACGTTCAAAAACAGAAGTAAACCTTGAGAGTTGGTATGAACCAGTAGTTCCTGTGAGAGACAGAACTTGCTGACCTGCTAGGATCTTAAATTCTGAAGAAGTCTACGGGCTGGCACCAAAGCCTCCTCTCCAGTTCTATCAGCCTATTCCAGGGAGTAGTTAGCTGCCAAAAGCCACAAAGATCAACTCATCATTATCAAAGAATTACCTTAAAAATGTAGCTATGTTCTTTTCCAATGAAAGCCAAGAAAATCATGGTCAAACCTTTGAACAAATTTTTGGTTCTCATGCTTACCCTTCACTGCCTTCCTTCTCAATCGTGTCTCTGTGTGTGTGTGTGTGTGTGTGTGGTCTTTCTCCAAGGGCAAGCACAATTGAGATCTAAAAATATCTTATTTTTTCAAAACAACGACACTAATTGCTATGTGTAGAGAACATGTTAGTCATGTTCACAAAATGCCAAAATAAATTTAAAAAACTACATCCTCAGGAAGTCACACACTCTTTAAGGCATACAACCATAGATAACAACTTTCATTAACCCTCCCTTTTCCTTTGCTACACTCAAAAACGTCAGAATAGTTAAACCTTCAGAATATCACATGATGTTAATCATTAGCTCACAGTTCCTTTTTCACCTTTGTGTTCTTTAACATCTAGTCATTAAGTCCCATCGCCTTTTAGGTACTATTTTCCTTTTCTTATACTCATCCTTGACACACATAAATTCCCTCCCACCATCTTGTGGCTGAGACCACTAGCTAAGTACTAAAAGCTTCTCTCTTCCTACCATACACATCCCAGCCTCCCCTGAAGTTAGGTGAAATAATATTCTCCCCCACAGAATGTGAGCAGAAGTGACATGTGCCCCTCTAGCTCTAGCCTCTGCAGAACAAGCATGAGCACTCTTCCATGCACTGTCTCCCTTCCAGGGTCCGGGCTACATTGGAAGCTATGTGTGGAAGATTTCAAAACTACCCTCATTACGGGTCCATGAAGGACACAGGAGAGGAGAGCTGTAGTGCTGACTTAAACTGCTATAATCCAAGGATCTTATGCAAATGAGAAAGAAAATTTTATTGCCATAATCCACTGACACTTTGTGGTCTCTCTGTTACTACACCTAGCCTAGCTTAACAGAGAAATGAATCAACAACTTGAACAGAATGGGACCAAAACAAAGGCCCAAAACTTTAATATGTGATTAGGGGGTCGGAATTAGGTAGCAAGAAAACAGATATAATGACTAGAAAGCTGGCGATTTGTGCTACCATAAAAACATTTAGTGAAACTGAAGCTGACAATTACTCAAAATGCAATCCAAGCGCCCAGCAGACTTGCAGCTCTAGGGGAAGAAGTCACAAAAGGCTATTACATCACTGTGTATTATTTGTTCTTTGCTGCTTATTGCAAGATATGACAAGAAAGAGATGAGCTCAGGCAAAAATTAACTAGTTTGGAGATAGAAATGAAAGGGAGTAGGGAGTCCAGAAATTTGGGACTTTGCAGAACTGAAAAGTCAGACTGCTTCTGATCTCCAAATAGCAAAAATAAACAACTGTAAAAGGCTTTGAACAACAAAACCCATTAAAAATTCCCAATTAAACAAAAAGACTGAACTCTGCGACAAAAATAAGATTATAACTCGTGCCACCCCTACCACTTCCCCCAGCCTTTGTTTCAGATGGATTCAAGGTGGCCACCACTGAACTGAGAAGGAAGTGTAGACGAGAGAAGGAAAGAAAAAGAGCAGAGTTAAGAACCATGTTTAGAAAAATGTGAAGTGTGACCATGAAACTGGTCGGAAGCAATACATCAGAAGCATACTAAATTTCTGAGAAAACTGCTATAAAGAAACTAGAACCCTATGGTGAAAGAACGAAACTATCTAATTAGAATTTCCATAAGGTCCTCTGAAGCTAGTCATCAAAATCTTTTCTTCCTTCATTCCTCTCCTATCCTCAGAAGCTGTAGAAGACAACACTGGCACCCCAAACTAATGCTGGTGGGATGTGGGCTGCTACGTAGCCCCCACGATGGGCACCTTCTCCACTGCCCACTTCAGATGTGTTCATGGAGGGTCATGAACAAGGGAGAACTTTCCAGGGGACTGTGGCCACTGAGAATATAAATAAAATACCCTGGGGACAATTTTGGGAGTAGTATCATTTGATTATCTTAGCCACACATACCAACACACCATGGTGTTTTGGTCCAAATATTTATACTGTTTTTGTAAAACAGACCCACATGGTTAAGTGAAACAGATTCTTCTCTCCTAGACAAGATGAGTCCCGCATCTCCTATGTATAACTTAAAATGTCATTACTAGAATTTAAAACTAGAATTTCAAAAACCTTTTAAAATACAAGATATCACTGAGTTACTGTAATCTACTGTGAACGGAAAGCTTTTTTTCTCTTTTCCCCCACAGATTATTTTTCCCCTGTAATCTAATTTAAAACATACAAAATGTTAAGGTGTTTTTCAAATAATGAGTTGATATAATTTGTTGTCTTACTCGTGTACACATAGTCCTTAACAAAGCATACAACCAGATCAAACTACTGGAATTAGCATAAAAATGTCAAGAAAGGATATGTTTTGTTCAATATTTTATCTCTATACCAACTACTAATATTGTTTTGTCATTTACTTTTGCCAGTGATGAGGAAGATTTTTAAAAATTCACTCTGTCTTACTTGCTTCTAAAATTCTAAAGATAAGCAAGTTCCTACACCACTGGCTTGGCTAGGAGTACTATTTCAGTTGGAATTTCTCTGTTCAGCCTACCTCCTACTTCATTTTTTATGAGTAGTCAAAATAGCAGAGTATCACTTTTGGAGTGACATGGCATTTCAGGAAAAGCCCACATGACAACTGTTTAAAATATTCTTTGCAAGTTTCTGACTGAGAAATACAACACAGGCAATTTGGAGAAGGCTTTAATTGTACTCAGATCCTATAATAGCAGAGGAGAATAAGAAGAGGGAACTAAAAAAAATGGACAGGATTATGAATCCAGCATTTAATTGAGCACCTTTTATGTGCAAGACTTCTCACTGGGTACTGGCTGGCAATATAAACATGAGTAGAGCAAGAATATCTACAAACAGAAAAGGTGAAGGGGCCGGCCCGGTGGTGCAGCAGTTAAGTTCGCATGGTCCACTTCCATGGCCTGGGGTTTGCCGGTTTGGATCCCAGGTGCAGATCTATGCACCACTTGTCAAGCCATGCTGTGGCAGGTGTCCCACATATAAAACAGAGGAAGATGGGCACAGATGTTAGCTCAGGGCCAGTCTTCCTCAGCAAAAAGAGGAGGATTGGTGGCAGATGTTAGCTCAGGGCTAATCTTCCTCAAAAAACAAAACATGAAAAGGTGTGACAGGGTAGGTTTCCCCCTTGACCCACCCCATGCTGAAACATAGAAAAGGTTAAGGTTATAAAAAGGGAGCTTTTAAAGCAAAGGTGGAGACAGGCATTCTTTTGAGCAGTTTCTCTTTAGGTCTTCTAATCTCAGAAGCTAAAGGTCACCACTCCTATCTATCAGTAGAAATGGACAGATCTGAGACTAACATCTCCATAAAAGGCCAGACACAAGAGAGGTACAAATACATAAAAAGACTGATGACTGCTGGACTGGGGGAAGGGAAGAAAACAGTGAGAGAGCTAAACAGAGAGGACCCAAGAGGGACATCTTTGCCAAAAGTAGAGAATGGATTTGGCCACGTGGTGTGTCCCAAAAGACCAAGACTAAATTCCATGAGTAGAAATTAGTAAAAGAGCTGAAAAGACTAAAGAAAGCAGTCTAGAATCTTCTTTACCCTGGGGACTGAATAGGAGCGGGAACAGATTGCTGAAAACTGAAGAGACTGAACACTTTCCTTTCTAGCTGTGACTCCATTATGATAGGTCACTTCCTAGTTACCCTAACTAAGCTCCCCAAAAGGGCCGGGAAACCACCTCATACACTGCAATGTTAAATGTAACGTTCTTGTAGGTGTTTAATTCTCCTCCACTGGTAGGTGAGACCAAGTGAAGGGCAGGTGCAAGGTAAGAGTGACCTGGGTCTCAAGTTATGGTTTGGTTTCAAGGTCCTTCTGGCATCAAAAGGTAGAAGTGACATGCACAGAGCCAAAGACTTGTCCTCAAGAGGCCATTTCAAAACAAAAATCACAAAATAAGATTTCCAATGCAAGGGGTTTAATGGAAATAAGATACTATCTAAAGATGGAAAGCTGGAGCCAATGGAAAACAGAAACCAAATAAGGTATTATTTGAGGGAATGAAAAAGAGAAAGAAGTGGGAGCACTGCAGACATAAGATGCAGGTGCCCAGGGTGCATATTCTAGGGCTGCCATAGGCTTAGCTGGGCTGGCAAGACAACTTATGAAGAATCTACACAAGGTGAACGCTATCAGAGGTACAAACAAACAATCCACAGGGAATTCAGAGTTGGAGATGAGGGAAAGCTTCATTGATGAATAAAGGCAGGTAGGATCTCACTAGAGACAGATGGAGGAAGAAGATGCACCAGGAATCAAAATCATGGTGACCAAAGGGAATAGAAAACGAACAAGTCTCATTAGATGAATATTGAATGGTACAAGTTTGCTAGAACAAAGGTTACATTAAATAATAAAAGTGGCTTGAAATGTAGCCTTGGGCTGTATGGAGTGTAACTTTTTTTGACAAGCAATGGGAAGCTACCAGAAATTGAGAAGGAGGAAAAGAGCTTAGCAAAAGGCCCTGTGCTGGGGAATTCTTTCCTCCAGCTTTTCGAGAATGTCAATAATGGTTGCAATATTATAAACTGTACTTAAAAATGAGAGAATCAGAGCTTCAGTGCAGGTTGGGAGGCTGTGAAACAAAGTGGTCACAATCATGCTATTTAGTGTATTTTCTAAAGCTAATTTAGAAGAAAACTGCCATCATCAAATTCTTCTAGGGGAACAATATCCTAACTATAACTATAGTCCTTATTTTCATCAATTTGAAAGTTATTCTACCCAGCTAGATGTTTTCAAATAATGCTCCCCTGTGAACAGAAGTAGCAGAGAAAAGACACAAAACTCAGGCCAGAGAACAAAACAATATATCAATTATGATATATGCAAAATATATCTCCAAAATATACCCAAATTTACCTCAGTAGACTAACATACCTCAGACCCAAACGGTAACCTGACCACACTCACTAGCATACTAACATAAATGTATCCATTTCTTTTGGTGCTAGTATCCAAAAGGAAAATGATGGGATTTGAGGAGCTTGCATGCTGAGACAAGAAAGACTGATTGAACATACACCTATCTAGTATAATGAATAGTCTCAGAATACTTCTGCACTTGAGAGTGCTTATTTCTTACCTGGAGTTGTAATGCATATATTTGATTCCATCACTTTGCCTCTTTTTGAAGCAAGGTACCTATAATACATAGAATTAAAGGCTCCAGAATGTCTGTGATAAGAAAATAAAGGTTTTTTTTTGTTTTTGTTTTTTTTAACATTAACACTCTTGGCCACCACAAGAACTCAAATACAAGATTTACAGGTTGGTGGGCCAGAAAAGGAAGGATTGAAGGATTATCTTCACACATTTGCAGATGGTAAATAAGAACAGAAAGAGCTCACTTTTTACCAAACTCTGATGTTTCATCTCCAAAATCTAACATCATCTGTAGGAGAAAAGCATTTACCTTATCAAGCCCTGGAAGAACTAAACAGGAGGTATGTGGAAGGAATCGGGGACAAGCACAGAAAGTAGGATAAAATAAGCCAGGCTCTGTGGTTGAAAGATCAGGCCCCAGTTTAAACTCAACCTTTTTTCCTTCCTTCTCTCCAATTCTGACATCAAGCAGGACAGAGATCTATGACTGATGCTGGGTAATGGCATGAGGAATCACACAACTACCTGCTTTGGATCTCAACTCTACCACTTCCTACCTGAGTTATCTCGGGGCATTTATTTAATCTCGCTGAACCTCAGGTCCCTGATGTTGAAAAGCAGAATATTATTACATGCTTGAGATTACTAAGAGAATTCAGAAATAATGTATGCAAAAAATACTGAACAATAGATTTTTAAAAATATTAGTTTCCTATATTTCTCTTCATAAATCTGATACACATTCCTTTTTAGAATAACATATTCATTGTAGAAAATTTAAAAATAATAGAATTATCCATAGTCTCCCTATCTTAAATGAATGGCTAAAAATATTTTTGTATGTTTCAATCGAATCTCTTTAGTATATATACGTGCGTTTGTACATATACATATTTTCAAATAATATTTTACAAAATATTGTAAAACATGCCCAATACGTTTTGCAAATGCTACTTTTAAGACTTACAGAAATGAAAAATTTTGGAGTAATTTCATCCATCCATCCTTTCTTTAATTGATTTCTTCCTTTGCTTTCATGCTAAAAAAGACCTTCTTTACTTTGATGTTAGATAAATATCTATATTATCTCCAAGCTCTTTCCTGCCTTTTTTTTTTTTTGATTCAATCCTTTGATTCATCTGGAATTTATTTTAGTCTATAATGTGAGGTAAAGGACTAACTATTTTTCCAAAGAGTTAGCCAGTTTTTCCAGAATCATTTCTGAAATAATCCTTCCTTTCTTTACTAATTTGTATGTCACTTTTATCATATACCTGAAAAGCAAAATGTTTTAACCCATGTGCCAATTTTGATAGCCTAATGGGCCTGTCTGGAGTACTCTGAGACCACGTCCAGGCCCAGCAGGGAAGGGAGCCCAGGTCATTTAGCCATGAATGTGTGCCATGGCGAGGAGGATGGGAGAAGACGGTAACCGAACCACAAACGTGCCTTCCCTGCACTAGTTAATTGGTTTCTGCGTCTTCCAGCTCAATTCCATTGCAGCTTTATGATGTATTTTAACATCTTGTAGCCCAGGTGCCCTTTTATTTCCCTTCTTAATCAAATTATTTATGGCTGTTCTTTAATGTTTATTACTCCAGGTGAATGCTATATTCTCTTTACAAGTGTCCCAAAGAATTTTGTTAGGATTAAAGTAGCCGTAAATTTGTAAAAAATATAAAGATAAATGACATCTTTATAATACTGAGTCTTTCTAGCCAGAAATACAAGTTGCTCCACTTATTTAGTCATGCCTTCTCTCAATTAAAAAAATATATGTGTGTGCACACTCCTACGTGATATACATATAAATATACATACAGGCTCTTATGTAGATTTTTTCATTATATGTCCTGCACTTTCCTGTTAAGCTTGTCCTATATATTTTGTATTATTTGTTGCTATTGTGAGTGGAGATATTTGTCCATAAGATTTTCTATATGATTATTTTAAATTATTCCTTTTATATGTATTTTATATCCTTCTAAGTTACTAATCCATCACGTTATTTCTAACATTTTTTCTAATGACACACTCTGACTTTCTAGGTAGGCAATGACATCATATCTGAAATCATAAGATTACTCTCTGAAATCTTCTTGTTTCCTTCCTTATTGTCATCCTCCACTTACCACTGTAAACGATACACTTCATGGGAGCAGGCCCTTGCCTGTCGTGTACACAGCTTGATCTGCAGAGCCTAGAACACTGCTTGCCACAGCATAGATGTTCAATAAATATTTGGTGAATGAGTCTGTTGATTGAAATGAAATAACTGCCAAAAATAACGGCAATGTCCTCTTCATATTTCTAAGAGTTATGCCTCAAAATTTTGGTTTCTGACTTAGTACAGCTAGAATCCCAAGAATACCATGGTGGGAGCAGATATTTTTTCTTGTTCTTTACTGAGAATGTCAATGGTACTTCTCTATTACATATGATTGATGCTTAAATATTGTTTTAAGAATAATTTGTCACTTAAGAAAGCATCTCTATAACTAACTAACTTGTTTCTTCTTTCTTTTTTTAAAAAAAATTTTAATACAGAATGGACAAGGACTCCATTTTCGAGATTTCTGAAAAGAAGATTACAATATAGGTTTTCTCCTTTGGTCTACCAAGGTGATTTACTTTTTCAGTGAAAAAGATAATGTGGAGGGATGAGGGGTTTCCAGACCACCTTGAGACGCTAATATTGATACTACTCAGTAAAACATCATTCACACACAAGTTTGTATTTAACCTCAGAGAGCCATAAGTTTGAATAAAACTTGTATAAAAAACAAGTCTTTCTAGCCAGAAATACAGGCCACTCCATTTATTTAGTCATATATTCTCTCAATTAAAAAACGTAATTAAAAAATATAATTACAAATACAATGCCTTTTCATTAAGAGGCAAAAAACATGAAAGAAGCAACCAAAAGACATGTAAAACATTAAAATATTGTCTAATGTTAAACATACTGCCAAATCCTGAAATAAGATCTATGTCAGGATGTATTTTGCCTGAAATGTACTCTTCAATTTACTTGTCTACTCTATTAAATTTGTGTCTAATCAATATTTTATTGAAAGGAAATATTTTATTGAAGGAAAATTATTTCTTTCATATTCTTTCCATAGCATTACTTATCTAAATTTCAGTATTGAGTGGATAGTTTATTTTCATTGGTTCTTACTTAAAAACAAAGCATAGGTCTGAAATTTGCCTATTAATTGTAGTTTTGTCCTATCCCGTGCTTTTTGACACACGATCACATCATTGCTGCTATTTTCCTAATTGTCAGTAATTACAGTTCTGATTTCCTTTTTGATCCAAAAATTTACAAAAGTGGTTTTCTTTTTACGTTTCCAGTACTTTTTAACTTAAAGCTTCATTATTAATTTCTACTTTATTGCTTTGTGTTAAAGTAATGCAAACTGCGCTCTTTCTAGCTTGAAATATTTACGCAACCACATAAATTATATCCTCCAAGCTTTTTCCCAAACCATTTGTCAAAGAACCAGAATAATTGCATTTCCAACACAATTAATCTTCTTTTTCTCAAAAGCTTTACTTTACAAATATGAAGAGACAGGTTTCTAGAACTCCAGAGAGCTGGAAGTAAAGACATTTGAGGGGACCCAAAGACTTTAAGTGCTCTTTCCTCCCAGATGAGGATGCAGCTTTGCAAATAATGCACTTGTTTAAAGAACCACAAAAAGCCCTTATTAGAGAAGCCTATAGATCATTAGTGTGAGTTCTTCCAGAATGGTGATAGAAGCCCTTGTGGAAACAGATTTCAACACAGCAAGAATTCAGCCTCTCTTCATACTCCATGAGGACCATCTCTACGCCAGGAGAGGCAAGGGCAGCAGTATCAGGGGCAAAGGAAAAGCCATAAAATAAACGCTGCATCCTGCCTCTGTTCAGTCAACTCTTCTGTTTAATCCCGAACGCTTGGCAAATTTATAACAACTAATGGTTTGGTCTCTTTTTTGCTAATCTGAATTGCCAAACTGCAACAATGCAATTTAATCAATGCAATTTAATTTGCCACTCTTTTCTTTGTTTTTAGTATATAAAGTGTCACAATTGTGTTTTCACTGTAGATGTTTCTTTAAATTATATAAAATAAGTTCATTTTATCCTCATTTAATGCTTTTTTGACTTATATTCTTGGTTGTTATATCAATTTCCCTCTTTGCACTTAGCTGATACATTTTAACCCATTATTTTATTTTAAACTGATCATGTCATTTTGTTTTAGGCCTTTTGGAAACAAGCTATCTTCAAATCTAATCTGAGAGAGCCTCTTTGTCTTTTAAAATAGAAATTTAACGCATTCATATTCATTGGCATAATTAAATATCTCATTTTACTTAGGGATCAAAGTGCTTATTTTAGGAACTCAATTGATTTTAGAACAAGACTAAAATGTGTTACTTCACTCACTCTGCTCCAGGTGGGGAAAAGCATGAGAGATATCACTCCTACTTTTTGGTGACTTTCTTAGATAAGAGTTAGTTGCAAGAAGTAAATTCCAGGGTGTTTCAGATAGTTCAAAGTAATCTTTTAGGAATTCTATAGAGTCTATACGGAATGGAGATCCGTTGGATCTGCTCAAAAACCAGAGGTTAACAGTCAGGAAACAGAGACACCATAATTATTTAACAAGAATATACTGTAAGCCCCAGAGAAACACTACACAACCAAAAAAGACAACAATCCTCCCAGTAAAATAGAAAAATCAATATTAAATTCAGTAACCTTGTGACAGATTCTGAAACTAAGACAAAAAAGAGTTGCATACTTATGATTAATCTTGAAATTTAAAAGCTGATTGTGAAGTTAAATTTTGTGTGTTCATGAGTTCAATAAAACAATTGGTAGGCTACCCAATTCTGTATCTAACTCAATTCAATTTCCGATATAGGACAGGAGGTCATTTAGAGCTAGAATAGTGTAACATGTTCAAGGATTCATGAAAAACTAGTACTGATTTCCCTACGAAGATGTTTACAAAATAAACAGGTTTTTTGTTGCAAAACAAAACAGTTATTTCTCTAGTATATATGAATTTGGGCCTATTTGCTCCATTGACAAACTTAATTCTTTGCTCTACTGAAAGAAATATTAGAAACCAAACAGTGACCACTAACGTAAGATAATATGGTTATAATTTCAATCTATACTTATCTAAGAATCAATATAAACTGATCAATGACATACTAAAAATAATGTAGCTCTTACATTCATTCTCCTAAGTGCATCTTTTATTATTCAGAGAACCAAATTTTTGAGTGGTGATTTTCAAAAGTATTACTAAGGAGAGAAGTCATTTATGAGTTATGAAGTTATAAATTTCAATAACTGCAACTCAACTAAAAGCATAGATCCCTACGTGTAGTAAGAAGAATCATTTTCAGATATAAATCTTTCAAAAAACAAGCTTTGGTTTTATTTCAGTATTTGAACAAAACTGATGTGCCCATAGATCAAATAACCAATTACAGCTTTAGATAAAATTGAATTAAAAGAAGGCTTTCCGTATTTAGTTCTACTAAAAACAATACAGATGTCATTTAATAAAAACAAGCTCCTTTTGCCATTGACTTTATCGCTTCCACTGCTCGGGTATATGAAGTGAAGGCATTCTGTTTTGTTTTGGTATGAGCTCTGCTTTTATAAAATTCATATGTTTACTCCAAAATAGAGACTATGCATAGACATAAACATATTTATATGCATATAAACATATGTGCATAAAGAAATATATATCTACATTAGATATAGATACATATAAACTTCACTTCATTCTGGTAAACATCCACAGGAAAAAATTAGATTACTAAAATTTGACTATGTGTGGTTAGGCTCTGCTCCCCCCTAATCATCCTTAATGTGAATTTAATCCCTCCTTAGATATTTTTATCTGGCATTACTATGAAAACACTATTCTGTAATATGATCAGAATGAAGTAAGATAAAATAAATATATTTTCTAAACATATACAAAAATAAACACATAGTTTGGTATATATAAAATATATATGTGCAAATATATAAATATGTATCCATATATACACTAAATGATCTATTCTCTCAGAAATTTAGCTGTGGCATTTGTTTATACCAAAACTAACATTTATATTTGCTTTGACATTTGTACAATTGAAACTCCCTTGACTTGTCACCTGCTAGTTACTTTAATAATCTCTTTTATATTTTCCTAAATCTGCAGTAAATCCTCCAGGCACATTTGCTAGTCCCTGGGTGCTCTCAGTATTGGCTCACTAGACAAGAGTGGCACCTAATTTAGCTATTATGTCCCTCTGCTTTTTCAAGTCTCAAGATTTACTAGTTTTGTTCCACCTACTGAGGAATCTGAGACTTCCTTTAGGTTTTCTGGAATGAAAGTTAAGTATTTTTCAACGTGTAAAATTGAACCACTTCCATGTTCCCTTGTCTATTTAAAGGACCAAGTTTCTACTTTAAATCTGGAGAACAAAAGGAGAAGTAATAAAAAACAAAATCTTTATCTTTATATGAATAACGGTAGATTTTTAAACGCTTGGGGCCTGGCCCCTTGACCAAGCAGTTAAAGTTCCCTGTGCGCTCGGCTTTGGTGGCCTGGGTGCACGGGTTCAGATCCCAGGTGTGGACATACTCCACTCATCAACCATGCTGTGGAGGTGTCCCACATACAAAAAAATAGAGGAAGATTGGCACAGATGTTAGGTCAGAGTGAATCTTCCTCAGCAAAAAAAAAAAAAAAAAAAAAACTTAAATGTAATGACATCCTTAACAATGAATCATTATTACATTATTATCATCCTTGGAGGATGAAGCACAAAAGATTGGTCAGAATAGCTACTCAATATATATCCATAGCCTGCCTCATTTACTGAAAGTATAAAATATGCCTGAACTCTGAAGGTTAATATTTAAATCTCAAATCATACTAAACACATTTGCCACATTCACTCTGATAAGAGGATTTAAGACTTACACTGAAATTAGTATCTTTACTATACCTAAGCTTCAACCAAAACAAGTATCACGCATATATGTGGCATTGAGATTATTTTCCATTCTTAAAGGAAAAAAAAATTAGATTTCCCTAATAAGGAGCTAATATAATTAATAAATACAATTAACTAGTAAAGTACCTACAGAATTTTGTAGGTAAAACTAATGCTCACTTTTAAAGGAAATCTCCAGAAGACCAAGAGACCAATTTTTTAAAGAGAGAAAGCATTTTTGATGAGAGGGACTGTAAAGTAAAAGTTCTAGCCAGTGATGAGCACAGTGTTGACCCACAAGGAGTTTCTAGGCTATGGATTGCATCTTAGCCCCAGCATCTCTGATAGCTCTTTCTTAATTCAGGCAAAGGGAAGGGAACATACATTATCAGTATTACGCCTAACAGCAAGAAGCGAGTGTCAACACAGTGCCAGAATTATTTCATGATTTCCAGGATCCCATAGCAATAGAAACGTACAATAATTCGTTCAGTAATTTAACAGTAAAAACGGAAATATGTATTAACTTAGGGTGCCAGAGTGTGCAATATGTCAAAGATGATGACTCAAAGCCTTCTGCATGAGAGGAGTATGCATTTATTCTATGAATCAAAATTAGGGATGAGAGCAGGTTTGGTATTTTTTTTCTAAGATTTATGTCTCAGATACAGAATTATTACAAATATTCACATTTCAAATCACGTTTACAAGAGAAACTGTAATTCCACTTCTAGACTAAATTTATTTGATAAAATTTGTAATTGGGCAGAGTACCTCTTCCTTCACAGTGTCTTTTGGCCCAGGAAACATCAATGTCATACACTAATTGTTGTCTTTCACGATGACTTCTCATGTCTCTCATTCCCTCCAGGGTCTTACTTCTTAAACCCCTCCTCCTTACGCTCATTCCCAATCCTTGCTTGCCTTTCACACATAGCAGCTCTGTCCCAGAAGAGTCACAAAGATCTCTTGGCCTCTTTCTTAAAACTATGCACCTAACTAAATAATAACTCTCAATGTCAATAATCAAAACATTTCTTTTTGATCTTGCCTATTCTGCATAAAAAATTATCTTACACAAAAATTTGCATAATGCATTACTTTTATAATTTTTTTATAGACATTATTTTATTTAATCTTCAAAAAAATGATATTAGGATTAGCGGTGGAGGACAGACACTAATGCCTTTCTACATGTGACTGGGGTCATGTAGCTGGTTAGGACCAGGCAGGATTCAACCCTAGACTTCAGATTCTCACCTCAGGGCTCAAAGGACCAGGCGGCTGCCACCAGCCCAGGCTAGTATGAACACAGTTTCACACTAGCATTTGAGGCTGATTAAAAGGAGGGCAGGCTAGATTTTAGCATCCAGTCACCCCTCCAGGCGCCAATGTGCAGGGTCCCATGCCTACCACCTGTGTGGTGGTCCAATTAAGGGGAAATGGAAAGGACGACTTATTAAAAGCCTGCTGTATACCAAGCCTTTATATAAAGTATCTCACTTATTCTTGAAAACAAATTTACAAAGTAGGTGTTATCAAACTCACTTTACAGAAGAGGAAAATAAACCTCTATGAGGTTAAGCAATCCTGTTCAAGGCCACACAGCTAGTAAATAGTGGAAAAATAAAACTCAAAATCAGGTAAGCCTGACTGTCTAACTTTGATGCCCACCCTCTTGGCTTGGAACACTACTGCTTCCTACTACATATGCTACAGGGGCAAGAAACATACATAGATATATGTAGATTTAGTGTATAATATATATGAATGTGTATACAGAGAGAGAGAAAGAGAAAGTATGATTTAGTGAATAAACATTCATTCAAATTAAAAGAAACAAACTTACAGAGAACTAGTCATGTTTTAATTTCACTTCATGATTTTAACTTTTATATTCTAAAAATTTTTACATCACCAATAAATTAATATCTGCCATTATTTTTAGAAATACTCAAGTTAAATACCTAATTATAGAGTGCTTTCCATATTTCTAAAAATATCAAATATCAACCACAAAAATAATTCAAAGAGTCACAAGTCTACCAGTTCTCTTTAAGAGGTAGCATGTCTTAAACGCCAGAAAAAATACATTATAAATTTTTTTCCAAAACAAATGAAATTTCAAGGCAAAGTTGAAAAATGTCAATGATTAGTAAAGAAGAGTTCTCAAGAGTTCAGGTTTTGGTGTGTTCCTTTCAAAGCTCCTTCAGTTTCACCTGGATTTCAATGGAAGTAGCATTGCAAATGTGTCACTTACAACCCATTTCCTGGCCTGAAATCTCTATATATCTTCAATATTCAAAGAAAAGAGAGTTCATCAGGATTTCTGAATTACTTGGACATAAAACTCAACAGAATAGTTGTTGATATCATTGTTAAGACCTTCCAAATATACATATTTATGTATCAGAATAACCCTATAAGGTAGGCACTGTTACTATCCTCATTTTGGAGGTGAGTTAACTGAGACATAGAGACATACTTGGATGATTCTTTTAGCTTTCCCATGTTAGAAAAAAATATACTGTAGGTCTTCATTAAAATTTTTTGAAACAAGATGGACTTTACATAAATAACTTTAAATTAAATAAATAAACAGACATACCTACCTTTTCTTACTACACTACCAAAATAACGTGCTCATTAGAGCTCAGCTAGAAAGTCCTACAATTGCAGATTAAAAACTCAAGTCTTTAGACTCCAATTTATTTGTGTTTTGAACTAAAATTAAACAAATGACTGTGGAAATATGAAATTTCTAGTTTATTAAAACCCACTGCTTTGGATAGAGAAATCAGTTACATGGTTCCCAACCCTGCTGCCTGTACAAAATGACTTATCCTTCTTATAATCTATAGTAGCCAGCCACTATCACAGCATCTCTAACAAGATTCACCAACGCCAATCCAACACAACCAAGTCTGTCAGAAGTTGTTCAGTTGGTCAGAATGCTTTTCCGGCTAGCCCTGGCAGATCATGGACTAGACTAGGTCTGATCTGAGCCCAGGTTGATCTCGCATTTAAAATTTTGCAGGAAATAATTACAGCGCTGTCCTTTTTACTCTTCTATCAAAATGTTGTCAACCATTCAAGAATGACTCTAGGAATGGGAAAGGGTGCTTACACTAAGCAAGTTAAAATCTCTAAAGGACCGAAACTTTTATTTAACTTCTGAAGTGATTTTGAGCTAAGAGGAAATCCAGACATGGTAAAGAGATTATTCTAGCCTCACCAACTCTCTGCTGCAGGTTCAGCCCCTGCCCTGTCGTGCCCGTCCTGGTTCTCAGGATTGAAAAGCCCTCTGAAGATCAGCAGGGCAAGCTACCACTCTGTAAGGCTCATTGGTATCCATGTAATTCATTCTGCCGGGACAGTCTGACATTCCCACAGTTGCAGCCATCGTGTTCAATCTCCCAAGCCCAGCGTCGATCAAATCTGCCTGCACGTTGGAATAACCAGAGGAGCTTTCAGAAATACTGATGCCTGGGCCTCATGAAAGATCAAATCAAAACTTGTTAGGTATGAGTTACTTATGGGGCTAGCTGAGCTCATTCAGATGCAATGAATGCCTCATTTGTAGTGAGAAATAACTGATTGGAGGAGATCATCAGTGTCATTGGAGGGTACGATTCATCCACACTTCAGAAGTGCCGCAAAGTTGGCCTAAGATCTGCCCCTACCTCAAGAATCTCAGAACAGCAATGGAGAACACCAATACTTCAGTGTCCAGATTAAGCAAAGACACATGACCAATGTCAAAAAATCTCTAAATTCTGTTTTTGCTCATTGCCAGGTTAAGTTAGTCTTGGAAATGGAACCAGTAGACACATTTTCTTGCCTATAGCATCACATCAGTGGAAATTGATTGGGAGACCTTAAATTATTTGAGATACTCTAAGGAGAAAAAGAAATCCTCCATTCTGTAATTGTTAAAAAGATATGAGAAAGGAGAGAAAGGATAGCTGTGACAGGATGCAGCAATTAATAATTTACCCATTTTTTTCCTGCTTTTGTGTCTGTATACTACTTTTAGTGTAATTAGTTCCTATTTTTGTCTGTTTTTTGGTTTTGTTGTAGAATTCCTAGTATGTTCTTATACATAATAGACATCATAGATACCAAAATAGACTTACTATCTTATATCAGAATGCTGGAATATCTTATACTAGAATCAATGAGATAAAATATACACACAAAAAGATACTACATCCCAAGCATTGATTTAGTTAACTCCTTCAATCAGAATTTTAGGAGAACCATTTCATCAAAAAAATTCATTTAAGTTATTTTTGAAGGGTAAAAATATATACCTACATATTGTTAAACTGAAATCCACACGTCGATTCTTGCTTTAGAGCAACTGGCAAGGTTTGTTTAGCAAATTTCATGCCAAGCTTCTGAAGTATGCACCCTACCCCTTTCCACACATAATTCAATATAAACACTTTTCTTCTGACAGACATTTTGGAAGATCAAAGTGCAGAACAAAGGCAAAGAGTGACATGAAGCGCAAGTTCTGGACCATTGAGATGAATGGATGGATTAGCCAGAAAATTCACAATGACACCTCGGACCTACAGAAATGGTTCTGTTTATGTGATTACAGTTTCAATGCTTAGGAGACCCAAAGCTCTAAACAGCAATTTTCCTCTATGCCCCTACAGGAAACCCTGCAATATTTCAACAAGCTCATCCATCACTGCCAATCAGTATAAGTCACCTGACATCTCATTATAGGTTTTAAGCAACTGGATGTCATCTAGAAGAGGACAAATAGTTCATTACACAAACCATTATGGACCAAATAGAACCCTTATGCAAAATGCATCAAACAAAATCCAGCATATTGCCAGCAAGGGCTAGATAAAAGTCAAATAAAATAAACTGACTATTGTGGAATATGCTTCTTATAGAGCACAATGATCCAATTGCCTCACACTTATGATTTACAGGCTTATATTATAAGAAGCAGTGTTGAGTTTGCTAAACAAAAAAAAAATATGGTTTTATGCACGTATACTTAAAATAGAGAAGAGATTAGGAGTGAAGTTTTAACTACATAGACTTCTCTGATCTAGGAGTAGAAAAAAAGGAGAATGTTTGGGTTCACTAGCTGGAGTTTAATATTTTCAGCAATTTCCAGCCACCCTCTAAATTAATGTTTTCAGCAGTGTCGTATACCATCATGTTGATTTCAGAATATGGCAAAACATCAAAATCCTGGCCAGTGTTACTCCTTTCACTGCTAGCTTGAAAGGATATGCAATTAATTATATTGCAGATTTATGGAATTCTAACTAGAACCACACCGACTGGCTTGCTAGTGAGCACAGGAAGAAGGTAACCCACTTGGGGCTTGAAGAACCTATAGGACTACATGCACAATGGTTTGCAGGAATAAATTACTTCCCTAATAGCTGTGCTCCAGTCTATTAAAATGCCTACTTTTTTCCCTTTCAGTATCATTATCTCCATGGACAAGTTATATTGTAGTCATACACAAAAAAGGAACTGAAAAAGCAACTCTTAAAGACCTTTAAAAAAAAAAAAAAGCTCTTCTTGAATATGCTTTGAACCTACAAAAAAAAATTATTACATTGGCAGGTGGTGGGAAAGTTGACCTTATAATTCTTTCTTACCCCAGAATGATTTAAGGATTCTCTATAAACCTTTTTTCCCCCTCAGAGCAGCAGCTACACTGATGCAAACAATCCCACTTCAGGATGCTGGCAGCGACAGACCCCGGGAGCGGCACGCTTCCTCAATCATCTCTCTGAGGCTCTCCTTGATCCACCATGAAATACTTTTCATGACTTGCTCTGCACCATTCTGAAAAGATTTTAGAATCACAGTGCTAGCTATCTTGAATTAATCTGCCTAGCGTAGAGCCTCTTTTAGTGCAAAGCCCACAGCATTTAGCATGCATAATTAGAAATTCCACTGAAGGAGTCATTAACTTGATAAGATATGACTAGATATGAAGCTCAAGATAAAGTATTCTCAAGATTTCAATGTAAGGACACTAACTTAGAGATATTTAAAAGAGAAAACAAAAAGGAAAGAAAGGAGAAAAAGGAAAGGAAAAAAGAAGAAATGAGAGTCTAGATCTTTTGTAATCCAACCCTCTTGGGTCATTTTCAGATAACACGATATTATCACAACAGTCTAAATACTGCTAGAGAAAATAATGACATAAGTTGTTAATTACTTTCTTCTCAATTTTGAGTTCACTAAAAGGGACGTTTTTAAAGTGTAAAAAAATGGTTTACATAAGCACCTCAATATTGTACCGTTACATGAGACAGAACAGACTCTTAAAATAATTCATTAACGAAAACCCAGAATTTCATTTCCTTTCTAATGCAAAAAAATAGAGGATACATAGCATGACCTAGTCAATTTTTTTATAGTCTGAGATATGGAAAATGTGGGAGCACTTTTCACTTTAAACACTTTAAAATAAAGGATACTGAAGTTGAACAAAAGGAAAAAAAATTAAGAAAACACAAAATGCCCCATATATAAATAGTGTGAAAGCACTTAGCCAGGTGGTAGGTTTTCAGGGGCTGAAAAATGGGTCTAGTAGATTTTTAAACTAGTAGCACATGGATAAAAGGATAATTTATAATCACTGTGTATAGATATTTATAAGGATTTTTGTCGGCAATATATTCAAGCATAAGGCTGTGGCCTGCAGAGTGAGTTCAATAATTATAACCCCTGTTCTTGCTCAGGGTCTCCACAGACCAGCACGTCCCTCTTCAGCTTGGCCACTTGTTATGTGAGGGTTTCCATATTCAGTTTCCTCACCCTGAGTATGTGTTTGCAACCTGGACATGTGCTTTCTTCTTCAGCATAACTCATGTATCACCATGAAGTTCCAATGGCGGAATGAATGAATACTTATCATTAACATAAAGAGGATTAAAGAGAAAAGGAATGAAATTAAACCGATGGTCTTTTTTTCCATAAAATTAATTTAAACTTTTTTTCCAGAAAATAAAGCACATTTTAACAAAACAATATGTTTTGCTTTATAAGCAAGAGTGTATGTGAGAGGCAAAGTTCTCATCAATAGAAGCGAATGGAATCCAGAAACAGAATTGTGTGTTTGACATACGACAAATTTGATATATGGCAATGGTAGCACTGCAGATCACTAGTCTGGGACATGTAGTTAACCATATGGAAAACAAAAACGAAACTGGATCTTTACCTCACACCACACCAAAAAAACCTTACATGGACTTAAATGTAAAATATGATAGGTAAGTTTAATTTTAGAATAAAATACAGGATGACATCTTTAGGACCTTTCATAAGAAAGAATTTTCAAACAAAACATAACAGAGTATCAACTGTTAAAGAAAAAATAATAAGTTTGAATCCACTAAAATTAAAAAACTCCTATTTATCAAAGGATACTATAAATAAAGTGAAAAGACAACCTATAATCTGGGATGAAATACTGGCAACGTAAAATTGACACAGGATTAGTATCAGATTACTCCAACAACCTCCATGAGTCAATAAGAGATAGAAACAACCCAAAAGAAAAATAGGCAAAGAGGTATTTCCCATGAAAAGAAACGCTATGTTGAATACACACATGGAAAGATTATGGAACAGGCTCCTCTAGATGGATATAAAGCACTGCCAAGTCCTTTGAGTTTTAGGCTATTGCTAGTAGTACTCTGGCTCAACCACTTACCACTCAGGGAAGTATTAGTAAACACAAATTAAGATCACATCAACATCCTCCAGATAACAAAAATTAAGAAATTTAAATACACAAATGTTGGGAAAAATGTGGAGCAACAGGAAGTCTCAGACACTGATGATGAGTATGCAAACTGATTCCAACCACTTTCAAAAATAATTTGTGATTATCTTATAAAATGTTATGTATCCATTTTATTACTCAGCAATTTCACATTCAGGTATATTCTAAAAAGAGCTACATATATACGAGAAAACACGCATAAGCAGCATGTTCAGAAAAGTATTGACCATGATGGCAAAAACTTAAAACAAGATAAATGCCTATTAAGTGGAAAATAGATAAGTAAGTGTGGTTTATTCAAGTAATGCAGTATTAAAGTACAGGAAAAAATGAAGAAATTCCAGCTATACATAATAACCTTAGAATGAATTTTAAAATATAACATTCAGTGAAAAAAGCCCGTTGCAGAAGACCACATACATTATCATGCTATGTTTACAAAGCTCCAAAACAAACAAAACTAAACTAAAGATTGTTTTGGAGTATATACAGATATAGTACCTTTTTACAAAAAATAAATGGGAGAGATAAATACAAGCTCGGTAGGCAGCAGTTATCATGGAATCGGATTTGACAAAACACTGAGTATGGCAAGTATTGGTAATGTTCTTAAGTGGGGGAGTGGGTTCACAAGCACTCATTTGGTTATAAATTACTTATTGTATATTCTTCCATATATATATTACCTTACACTAAAAAATTACAAACACAACTGCAATTTCTAATGTTAGGTTTTATACATATAAAAGAAAGAATGAAAAATGTCTGCATACCTGTTCTGTTTGGTTTGTCTATGATCTTTACTAATTTTCACGTCATTCAAACTTCAAAATGAGATACATTATATAAAAAAATCTAGTACTCTTCTTCTCTTGAAGCATAAGAAGAACTGGTGAGTAGAGGCCCATCTTCGTGCATGGTGCAAAAATCAATGGAGCTAGGTAAAAACTGCTCCCTCTAGTCTCCTGCCCCTATCCAGCTTGATTCTTTCATTTGTTATCACCTGGCCCCTCTAAGTATCTGAGTTTGCAATCCCTTAGAATGCGCTGGAATTAACAATGGCTCTCTCAGAATGGTGGAATTAAACATGGTTTTATTTCTTCTCTTTGCTTATCTGTGCTTCTTCTTGTTCTTCTGCAGTGAATATCCATTACTTATGAAAAAGAAACACGAGCATTATTTTCATGGATATTCCAAGAGAAAAATAAAGCAAGCTCATACAGAAGGAAAGAGAATGAGAACAAGTTATCTAGAAAGGTAGTGACCGCTATATGTTCAGAATTCATGTTAATAAAACCAGCCAAATGTATGACATTTTAATAAACATGTTTAATGCAAAACATTATCTATGGTTTTTTCGTATTAAACTGAATGAAGTAAACAATATATAGAAGATATGACTATTTAGCTAAAAGCGCCACTTTTACATACAAATAGGAGAGTCACTTCATTGGAATTTCAAACTGAGAATGGAATATGAGCTAGGTGAATAGCTATGAGCATTTCTTTTAGAAATCAAGTTATAATTTTGCAACTACAAAGATGGAAAGCTGCTTTGTAGCAAGGGCCTAACAGCCCTGCCAAAAAATGTCATCATCTGTCAGCATCATATGTTCCTAAATTTTCTTGAAGAATAAAAAGGAAAAGGTGGTTATGGAATTTATGCATCCCACCCTTTGGCTCTCAGTCCTGTTCCTTTGGAGTGTATTCATGCGAAAGTTCATCAGCCAAGGAGGTTCTTGGCCAAGTGAGACTGAAAGGCCAGAGACCATGGAAGAGTAAGCACAAATCTTGACTGGCATTGTAGAAAGTTATTTTGGGGCAGAGATCTTCTATTGGAGAATATTCTAGGTCTTACATCCAAGGCAGTTGCCATGATCTAGGAAGCTTTATTCCCAAGGTCCTAGGCTATCTCAGCCATTATTTTCTTCTTAAAACATAGGATACCGCCAGCTAATAACTGACCCTGTGTACTGTAATAGAGCTTCTACTTCCATGAGTCACTTGGTAAAGGATTTGTCAGTTTCTGAAGAAGCCTTGCTCACAACTATTCTGCAAGGCAACATCACCCAGGATCAATTTTCCTCCTATTCATCTCCATATAATACATAAAGCAATGGAAGTTAAGGAGATTAAGAATTAAACTACAGGCACTTGCCTGGTGGTGTAAGCAGTTAAGAGTTCATGAGCTCTACTTTGGCGGCCCGGGGTTTGCCGGTTTGGATCCCAGGTGCGGACCTACACACCACTCATCAAGCCACGCTGTGGCAGGCGTCCCACATATAAAATGGAGGGAGATGGGCACAGATGTTAGCTCAGGGCTAATCTTCCTGAGCAAAAAGAGAAGGATTGGCAGCAGATGTTAGCTCAGGGCTAATCTTCCTCAAATAACAATAATAATAATAATATTTTTAAAAAAAGAATTAAATTACAGTAGTGGGGAATGATCATGAGAATATCAGTCTGCTACTTTATTATTCAATCCTAATCCACGATTCTTGGTTGCTTTGGGTGCTCACAGAAAATTAGAAGAAATGGAGGAGAAATTGACAGAAAAAACAATTGAAAACAACACAAAAGGCGAAAAAGAACAAACATGAGATAATACATCAGGCATTATGCTACACTCATTTAACTTCTCTTGAACTCTATTTGGAAATTACTACTATTATTCCTATGCTAAAGATGAAGAAACAGAGTTTTTCATTCTAGGAATAGGTTAACAATAATTTACACAATGACACAGCTAAAAAGTAGTAGATCTGGTGCTCGAATTCCAGAGGATGTGTTTTTCCTATTGGACCACACTTTCTAGAATACAAAATTGTGCAAATTCAGGCTTTATTTGCCTCTTGATAAAATATGGACCTCATAGTCAGGCATTTCAAAACTAAACTCATTATTGCTTTATTCTTTTGACTGCATTTCCTATTCCTGTGCTACATATTACTGGAAAAGATCAAATAATACCACAAAAAAGATTTACCATAAATTCATGTTAAAGTTACTTCTTTATTTCTACTCAATAATTTTCATACAATGGCAGGAGATCCTCTATTCTGGGAAAGCAAATGTGTGGAGCACACAGCACTACTTCTCCCTGATTATCAATGCCAGGAACTGCTCATCAAGCAGCTCTCTTATACGATGTTGGCCTCAGAATCCATCTCAACACAATATTCCATGCAGCCACTACCAATCAGTTAGCACTGAATCTAAAATTTATGTGTCATTCTAGTCTTATCTCACTCACCACTCTGGTTCCAAACCTATCACACCACCAGTTACCAACCGTATCCCTGCCCTACATACTCCCAACAAATAGCCTTGCAGCCTAGATGACATCTAATTAGAATGCATTTATCTTCCCTCTTCTTGACCTCAAACTCTTTCCATTTTTGCACTTTTCTAAGAAGAGGTGCTTTTCTCAAATTCACCAGTCATCAAAGTTTTTCTTCTCTGTTCTTAATTTTACCAGTCATCAAAGTTTTTCCTCTCTGTCCCACCTCTCAGTTGTCCATGCCTTCATAATTATTCATACTCTCAAATCTTTCACCCACAATGTGATACTCTACCTCCCTGGGTAGACACACCCTCAACTGTTTCTTGCTCATAAAAATAAAATTTCCCCTCAATTCTGCTGCATTTTAAAAGGATAATCTAACTTTTTCCAACCCTGATAATTTTTAAGCTCCTTAAAAGAATTATCAACTTTTTCTCTCTTTTATTTGCCCCCTATTCATTCCTTCCTCTTCTTCACTTAAGGTCTAGCAGGCGAATTCAATGGCTTGTTTAGTCTCAATCCCACTTATCTTCTCTGCTTCTCCTGAAGTGAAGTCCCTAGGGATCTTGTTAAAAGGCAGATGTAGATCCCTTGGGCCTGGCTAGGGCCTGAGTTTGGAATTTCTAGCAAGCTTTCGGGTGAAGCCGATGCCGCTGGTCCATGGACCACACTCTGAGTGGCAAGGCTGAGTGGCAAGGCTCTCTCATTTTTTAATTACTCTCTCTTCTTTTTTACATCCAAGACACACCCTATGCTGGTTCTCTCCATTTTCTGATTGCACTTTTTACGCCTCCTTACTGAGTTTTTTTCTTCTTCCTTGAATCTGAACTTTTTAATTTCTAATATTAATAAAAGTAATAGTATTAATGGAGTGTTTATTATGTGCCAATAACTGTACTACAAACCTTACAATGATTATCTTAATTAATCCTCAGCAGAATCTGTGAGACGTTTCCATGTTAAAGATGGTAAGTGGAGGTGTCATCACCAACACTGCACAGGTAGCCTGGAACAGAGATTCAGCCCCAAGAGATTTAACTTGAAAGCCTGGGATCCACACCTCAGCAATCCTGCCTCACGCCAGTGTTGTTCAAGAAGCCACAAGCAAGCCAGTGATGCCAACTTTGCATCTTGAAAGTAAGTGACTGAAAGGTGTGAAAAAGAAGGGAAAAAGGTCCTGAAAGAGAGATTATGAACTACTGCAAGAAATTTCAGAGAACAACATGGGAAGGTGAATAGATTGGAATTGCAAAGTAACCTGATACAGCACGTCCGCTCAGAATTAAATTTCTGAACCTGAAAAATCTTTAGGAAAAGTCGGACTCTGCAAAACACATTCATGATAATTTCACCAGGAAAATCAAACTCTGGGGCCATTCATATTCTCATAATGCAAGTCATTGGATCAAATGACACAATGTGATGTCCTTTGTACAAAAATGCAAAAGCAGGACTCTCAGAACTGAGGTCAACCACACAAAAAGAGGACACACCTGGTAAGGTTGCCTTATGTCTCTATTTATGCCTTCCTCAATGCTCAGTCCATTGGCCTTCTCTAATTAATCCTTATAACACGGTACTTCTGAGAGGCAAATTAGAAGCAGAAAACATCTCCATTTTGTAAATAGGAAGCAGATGCAGTGACTTAGTGGCATTTAGTGAATCAATAACAGAACTTCAAATCAAGCCTAACTTAGATTCCACTGATTTATCTACATAGCATAGCACCGAATGTAAACTTTAAAAAAGAAAAACAAAAACCCAGTCCCTCCTTTCTTAAGAAACAACAACCAGGAGTCTCCAAAACAATTTTTTTTTTTTTTGCTAATCCAGGCAAAATTCTACAAAACAGGCAAAAATGTGTCTAGGATTAATAAGTTTCTTCTAAACACAAAATTACTAGACAGAAGTCATGCCCATTAATCCTCACAATTAGCTTTAGAAGTAAGTATCTGAGATCAGACACCAGGAAGTTACAAAAGATGTATATCTCATTTGACACTAAGAAAAAGTAAAGAAGGAAATTATATGAAAATCCACTGTGGCTAAAATACAAGTCATGGATTAAAGGCTTTATGAAAAACCACCTTATTAAATCCTACCCTTCCTTAAAAGAGATAAATAGAATTAGTATAATTAATGGTTGTAATTACTTTTATAATGTGCTTTTCTTGACATTCTTTAATCAATCCAAAATGCAAAAATGCTTATTAGTGGGTTTGCTATTTTAATAAGCTTTATCAAAACATGTCTAAAATTGGCACCTTTAAGTACTTAAACCAAACTAGGATAAATCTTTTTTTGCCCAATAAATTCAACACTTATGCTAATTATCAGGCATAGATTTTTACTAGAAGAAAGGTATAAACTAAACGTAACAATGCATATTTTATGGCCTTTAAAAACATAAGCCAGAAGTTCCATTATTCAGGATTCAAATATGAGACTCACAAATAATTCTTCCTAAGAGATAAATGCACATGAGAGCTGATAAGTGAAATTTAAAATCACTAGCATGATAAGTTGATGTATGATATGAATAATGGTTGTGAAAACAAAAATTTCACCATTCCTAGGTCACTTTTTGCTCATTTCGTGAAGAGAAATCACTACTTTTACACTTAACACTTGTATTCACAATAAATCCAAGCTATTCATATCTGTATACCATATATATGTATATTGCTTTTTCATGCCTTTGTGAACCATAAATCTCCAAATTCCTCTATGTTTAGAATCTATATCAGGATTGTGATGAATGGGCCATATTGTGTTTCCAAATCACCGAGATTCATATTTTTATTAAAAACCAAGTTTCTTCTACATACATAATATAAACACATATCACTTTCCTCTAATACAGACATACAGGAAATTAGGGTTGCAACACATAAACATCACAGATTTCTATTCTGTGACAACAGAATCTTTTAATTTCTGCAATTCTGAATTGAAATTTAGAAATGAGGACTGGAACACGATAAATGTTGAAAGTCGACATGGCCAAGTACAAACGGTTAGATCATTTGCAGCCTGACAGCTCATTCTGTTCTCCCAGAAACAATTCATAATCAGTGAGGAGAGCTACGACTCCTAAGAGAATTGGGGAATTTGCTGGTGCTCCATTTGCTCCCCCTAAAGCGAATCCTCAGAAGCAGCAAAAGCACTAAGTTAGCTCAAGACGGTGGCCTGTGCTGAGTCAGCACTTGTCCTTGAACCAAGAAACTGCAGAAGGGTGGGGAGCTGGCAAGGAGAGAAGGGAAGAAATAAGGAGGGCTTGGAGGAAAAGAGCATATCATGTATTGACAATGGGTCTCCCGAGAGTGTCCGTAATAAACCGGCTTTCTGCCAAAATGTTTCTCTCTCTCTCTCGGCAATAAAGGAAATAGTACATTAAAGTGTTCTGTGGACTATGGACAATTTGGAAAATTACACGTTTGCAACAGTATTGCTCTATGAATTAAAGTAAAGGTTTTTTCCTTAAAAAGAAGTAGTATTAACTACATATTCAACAGAAATCTTACCCTCAGTAAAATTTTATGCCTATTGAGTCAGTTAAAGTGCTTCCAAAATAAGAGAAATGAATGTTTCTTTCAGTTTCCCTGGTGTAATATCACTGAATGTAATTATTTACCAAATATACAGAATGAGAATGTTTAAATTGAAATTTAATTTAAAGGTTTAAGTTCTTCCTGGGAGGAAAAGAAATGCTACCCAAACAAGAAATCAACACATAATAGACTAGATGTTTTCAAGGGATAGAAAGTACTGGTCTGGATAACTTCAGGAGAGAGGTGTGGGTGGGGTAAAAGAGATCAGCCCCCATTTACTTTCACTTACTCATGTATTAAGATTTTCAATGAGCACTTGTAATTTTAGTAATTTAATATTTTAGCAGAAGAAAATCCAATTTCTCTCCTTGCTACACTTGACCAGAGAAAAGAATAAATCCTTCCAGCTTTTAGAAACTTTAGTATATTCTATAAAATATATTATCGTTAGTTGTTAGAAGGTACAGAGACAATGAATCAGCTGGGAAAAAAAAAAAAAAAAACTTTGCTAACTAAAACACCTCCTAATATTTCTCAGAAGAGGAGAATCATTCCACTTCTAGGAACCAGGTTAGTGTGGAACAGGCCTGATGAATTGAAAAATTGGTTGTAACTGTGTCATGTTACAAAACTGATACCAAACAAGGATAATTCTTCTACCATATTTCAAGTATGCATCAATCAATCAATCAAGACCAATGTACAAAGAAATGCTCTAGACACCGTGGGAGTAAATAAGTAAGCAGAAACAAATCACCCCAGCCCTTGGAAAGTATATGCTTTTATTGCTAAAGCAAGACAAATAAGTAAAAATTGTCAGTAATGTAGTGTGTACTAACTTTTAAATGAGTGGGACCAAGATTGTTGTACTAAAGAAAAGGAAGAAATTATTCTTTGAGAGAAGAACATGAAAATCTTCAAGAAGGAGATGAGATTAAAGCAGACCTTGGACGAAGAGCAAAATTTATTAGTTTGAAGTGACAGTGAGATGAAAGCATTGGAGAGAGGGCATAGAGGGGAAAATAGTGATTCTGAAATTTTCCTTTTTCCAGAGCAAATGGGGGAGCCTCTGAAAACTTTTGGCTAAGAAAGTGTTTTAGGAGGGATAGGAGAAAATATTAAAATAGGGATAACAATCAGGAGGTTAATATATAACAGTCCAGTCATGAGGTCCATACATATTTCTAGAGCAGGGAAATAAATAAGGAGAAGATGCTAAAAACTATTATCAATGAAGACTGGAACTGAATGACTGATGGAATATGAAAGTAGAGAGAAATAACTTTGAAATTTCACTTGTGTAAAATGAGGAAAATAATGGCATAAAGGAAGTTCACTTGGTGAGAGATGTGATGAGTTTGTTCAGAAATGTTTAAAAGTAATTGAAAATGTAGGACTATATTCAGGGTAGGAGGTCAAGATTGGAGATTAGAGTAGTCTCCATCTAAACTGGAATTACAGTCGAGTCCAAGAAAGCAGAATTTCTTATAACAATCTAGAAAGAGACGAGCAGAGGACCAGAAGTAAGAAGTTGAGAGAAGAGGATGTGGAGGACTGAAAGGGACAGTATAGCGCAGGGATGCTATGGTGAGAAGGAAGTGTTGGTCAGCAGTACCTTCTATTGGAGAGGAAAACGAGACTGAGAAAATGCTCTCGGGTTGGTTAGGAAATCACCAAAGTTACCTTGGAAGATCACTGGAGACAGAAAGCAGGTACTGGAGGTTATGGCTACATGGAGGATCATCACACCATTCTCTCTACTTCTGTGTGATTTTGAAATGTTCCTTCTTAAGTTTTAGAAAATGTGAACGAGAGTTGAGGAAATGAAAGTGAATGGAAGAAGAAAAGTGGAATAATTGTTTAGGGACAAGGGCAAATATCTCTTCTTCTCTCTCCCCCCAAGCAGCTCAATTTAAGGATGAAGGACAAAACAGTCATTAAAAGTGCAAACTCTGGAATCAGACCTTGTTGGTTCAAATATTAACCCTGCCACTTGTTAGCTGGTGTCCTAGGACAAATCATTTGATTTTGAATACTGACTATTAGATACTTTATTTCTTGAATACCAACTATATCACAGGTCCTTTGCATACATTATTTTATTTAATCTTAACATTCTTACAACATAGTTCTTATAGCTCAATTTTCTAGTTCAGGAGGATCAATGAGAGGTTACGTGTCTAAAGTTATAGCTAGTGAATGGTAAAGCCTTGAATGGAACCTAGCTCTGTTGATTCGAGAGCCTGTGTCCTTTTTTTTGGTGAAGAAGACTGGACCTGATCTAACATCTGTTTCCAATCCTTCTCTTTTTGCTTAAGGAAGATTGTCGCTGAGCTAACATCTGTGCCAATCTTCCTCTATCTCGCCTGTGGGAGGCTGCCACAGCATTGCTTGACGAGCAGTGCAAGGTCCCCGCCCAGGATCTGAAGCTGCAAACGCAGGGCCACTGAAGCAGAGCACGTGATCTTAACCATTACGAGACTGGGCCAGCCCCTAGAGCCTGTGTTCTTAACTACTAAATAGTATAGAGAGGGAATAACTGAAGGTAGAATGTACTCTGTGTAGGGTTCCTAAGCATAAGTACCATACCCAAGACATGAGCACCTTCTACATCTTTGCATCCACAGCTCTTATTTAACATATACACGCAACCTATGGCTGTCTCAAAGTTGAAGCCAAATGCCTACAAGAGCCAGTCAGGTAATGTAGGAGTTTAGGGGGCTAGACAGCTCACCCCATCTGTGAGATGGGGTTCAAGAAGAGTCGCTGCTCAGTACCAGTCAATGGTTGTGGTATGGAAAAATGGATGCACCTTTACAGATCTTTAATATTTCAAAAGTACGGAAATAAGGATTTTTATGCTGACAACTAATTCAAAGTGTTTTATTTTATTTATTTACTTATTTTTCTGCTTTATCTCCCCAAACTTCCCCTGTGCATAGTTGTATATCTTAGTTGCAGGTCCTTCTAGTTGTGGGATGTGGGATGCCGCCTCAACCTGGCCTGACCAGCGGTGCCATGTGCACGCCCAGGATCCGAACCCTGGGCCGCTGCAGCGGAGCGCGTGAACTTAACCACTCGGCCACGGAGCCGGTCCCCAAAGTGTTTTAAAACTACTATGTAGGGCAAACAAAATATGAACATCCTTTGGGCTAGGTCACAACATCAGCATGACCAGACAAAGATTCACTTTTACTCTAGTGGTAGCTAACAGAGCACTGCTATTCCTATCTTTTGCGACTTCTGGCAAAGGAAAAAGGTGTCCCAAAAATGGCATGTCCAGGGATGGTGCCTAAAACAGTAAATCCTATATTCCTTAAGAAATACCTTATAGCACCTGATGACATATTTTGCATTGTATTCAGCTCAACAAATGGCCTTGAGTGACTAACTGATGCTACAGGGAATTCTAACAACATATAGTGCTTCACATGTGTGTCAGATGCTGTTCTAAGTGCTTTTCATAGAATATCTCTTTTAGTCATCCTAAGAACTATACGAAATAGGTGAGTTTATTATTGCCATCATACAGACCAGAAAACTGAGACACATACAAGTTTAATAACTTGCTCAAGGCCACTAAGCTAGTAAACTGCAGAGATAGGACTTGAACCTAAGTAGTCCACCTCCAGAATCTGAGCCTTCCCCTCCGTGGGCACTATCTTCCTTAATTTGAATGGGGGGAGGGAGGGTTCATGACGCTGTGGATTGGCTGCCCTCTGGTCCCTCAGAGTTGCTGCAATACAGATATGCGATACTTTTATTTTTAGCATTACATGTCACATTAACAACCTCAGCAGAGAGGAATCTTATGCGGTAGCGATAAAATAGCCCAAATGTTGTTTTCCATATCATTTCTGCTCCTATCAAGACCACCAATATATACTTATACAACTGCTAAGCAATATTCACAGATGTATAAGTTCACATTATTTTAATGTGTTACTGAAATATTTTAGGCATTCATGAATGTAGTATATATGTACTTGTAGACACACATGTATAAAATCTTCCTGGAGGTTTTAATATTATTCATAGGCTTTTTTTTTTTTGACATTTTAAGTCTTAGTCTATTATTCTAATTGATTAAAAGAGAAGTTCCTAGCAAAATAATATTAAGGGATATGCTAACCTACTTCTCAAGTTCTGAGTGTTCTCATCTGCTCCCATATTTCATCAGCAATTTTTGAAAATTCCAGCCCTCAGAGAGAGAAGCACTCATTTGAAAACATTTGGATTGGCTTTTTACAATCAACATCAGTTTGCATAAAACTAGAAATACAAGAAATTAATGTTTCAAAAATGCCACTAATCACTAACTACTCTCTCAATGTAGCCACATTTAACAAGCTGAAAACTATTTATACCTTTAAAGGAACAAAAGAAGAGCCTTTTCCTCGACTCCCAACATGCAGGTGAACGTCAAACGTAAGACCATTTTAGTCTAGATTACTGCAACTGCCTCCTGACTTCTTCTCCCACATTCTCTTGAGTTTCTCCCCAATCCATTCTCCATGGAGCAGCCAGAATGATTCTTTCAAAAGCTAAATGAGATGATGTCACTGATTTTCTTTTGCTCTTTAAAGCCATCACTGCACCTAGAAACAAATACGAGCTCCTCACATAAACCTTTCTGACCTGGCCTGTCCCCCCTCCAGTTGCATCTTAGCCCACTCCCTCATTCACAGTGAGATGCCTAAACAACCATTCAGTTTCTAGAACAAGCCAAGTTCTTTCCTAATCAGGGCCTTCTCAAACTCTGTTTCCCTGCCCAGAAAGCTCTTCCTCCAGTCCTTTATGTGGCTGGCACACCTAAAGTCACCTTCATAGTAACATCTTTTTTGACTACGTAGCCTCAATTTGATCCCAAGAATTACTCTCCTTTGTCCTTATCCTCCTTAGAACTGATTTCAATACGTAATGATGCATTTGCTTTTTGTTCATATGTTGTTTTGTTTGTCTCTGCTACTCGCTATAATTTCACAAAGGCGGAAATTATGTTTGTGTCTTCACCATTGTACAGGTGGAACCTAACAGAATGCCTGGCACACAATTAGCACGCAATCAAAGTTTATTGAGAGAAATGAAGAAAGGAGAAGGGAGATGAGGGAAGGAAAGAGAAAATAAGAGATGGAAGAAGAAAAATTAATTGAGCTGCTGGGTTCACTCAAATTCCATTTTTTATCACTGGACCGTGAAGTCTGCTCAGACAATGAGAATGTCTGTTTAGACAATTCTCAAATTACTTCTCACTTTTTTTGGTCTACTCTTTTTCACATATAAACAAGGTTGGATATATAGGAAGAATTTCAGAACTAAAGTAAAGATAAGACACAGTGAGGGGGGCGTAAAATTGTTTCAGTTCCCTACACCAAAAATCAATGCTTATAAATCCTGTGTGTTGATAAGATCCTGGAACAGTGGAAGTTTGTAGGTATTTTTTTAGTTAAATGACCATAGGAAAAATATCATCAATTGTAGGGTAAGAGGAAGCTAGTGATTTCTTAAAATGACCTGACATTTATAACTTAATGCTAATTAATTTACCTTTTCAATCATTATTTGTTGATTTCTACTGTACACAAGACCAATAATTGTTAAATTTAAAAAACCGAGAATGCTAACACCACACAATTCAAAAAAATCCTTACAGATCTTTAAGTCCTGCATTCCTAATTATTCATACATTGAAGCGAACACTAGCATTGCATTTGCCTTTTGTCATAGCCTGATTCTTCCAATGTAACCTTATAAATGTATGAGGTTCAGGGATTTGTATCACAATTTCCTGGATCTTCCGCCTCCCCCCATGTGTAAATACTGATTTTGCTCTTCGACTGTTGTCTTTCCCTAAAAAACCAAGTCTTCTAAAGGAAAAATGTTGTGAAATTACTCCTACATCCCCCTGTAGACTGGGCTAAAAATGTTTCTAGGATCTAAATACCCAGAGGTGGAAAGGATAGCAGACAGGGAGGAAGGGATGGCTCATCCCAATGAGTCGCTGAAGGAAGGGCCTCAACTATCCAGGTCTTCACGATGAACCCCTGAAATCAGAGAGGTTCATCTAAAGCAATCTGGCATTCCTAGTGCTGGCAAGTGACTGCAGTTTGTCTGAGGAAGTTAAGACTTGTGAGAAAATGTGGGTGTTTCAAATAAAAACTCATGTGCTTCCCTCTAGAGGCTACAAGTAAAAATGAATCAACCTAAAAATACCGAAAAGGGAAAAGTAAGGGAAAGAGGGCAGGAGGCATTTAAGTTTATCTTTACTATTTTTCTGACCTATCATATTACATTAAATGGCAGACTTTGAGTTGAGAAGTAAATTAATATCATATGGGGGAAATTCTGAATCTGATGTAAATAACAGTTCTCTCAAAAAACACAATTCTAGATCTTTTTTCATTTTTGGTTTTTTAAGGTACATTTTTAAACAACTTTATTGAGTTTACAGCATAAATTTATCTATTTTAAGAGTACAATTCAGTGATTTTTTTTTTTTTAGTGAATTTAAACTTGGTTGTGCAAATATCACCACAATCTAGTTTCAGAACATTTCCATCACCCTCTATAAGATCCCTCCTGCCAATTTACAGCTAATATCCATTCCCTCCCCAGCCCCTGGAAACCACTAATCCACTTCGTATCTCTATAGATTTGCCTCTTATTTCATTTTTGTCTCTTTTTTTTGGAGGAAGATTAGCCCTGAGCTAACATCTGCCACCAATCCTCCTCTTTTTGCTGAAGAAGACTGACCCTGAGCTAACATCCGTGCCCATCTTTCTCTACTTTATATGAGGGACACCTACCACAGCCTGGCTTGCCAAGCACTGCGTAGGTCTGTACCCGGGATCCAAACTGGCAAACCCCAGGCCGCTGAAGCAGAGCACGTGAACTTAACCACTGTGCCACTGGGCCAGCCAGCCGCGCCTCTTATTTCATTTTTGAAATATGAAAGTCTAGAATTAAACACTCTATAACTATCAAGACAAGTCTTCCTTTTTGTAATGCTTCTCCTTCAAAATGTCCTGCTTTGATCAATGTCATGAAATGAGTGTTAAATCCTTTACCAAACCAAACTTTTGGGGGAAGTACCTGTAAATATCTACTTCTCAATGTCTCACACAATGTATATTTAACCGTCCACAGTTTTGAGGGTGACGTTAAATCTGTCTCTATTATCTATGTGAAAACTGACCACGGATATACCTTTAACATATTGGTCAACAGCCCATTTCAAAATAAGATTTTATGTCCAAAGATTTTATAAAGGATTAAAGGTTTTTATACTTGCCTTCATTGGATATGAGCAATTCATTTTTGACTATCAAAGAAAATCCTAAATTATTCCCTTCTTTGCTAAGGAGCTTTTAAAAAACAGCTCCATTTAGAATCTGTCAAGAGCATTTTAATCCTAGTGGTGCGACACAGACTCCAGGCTGAAAATAAAGATACTATCAAGAACCCAGATTCTCTAGAGATTAAGACCTGGAGCTCCAGACCATCCTTTGGTCAGGAATGCTGCTCTGGAATTTACTGTGTTATTCTGGGCAGGGCACTTGACTTCCTGTACCTCACTTTCCTCATCCATACAGTGGAGATAATACAAGTTTATTTCAGATGTAAAAGCACTGAGATGTGTACCTGGAACACAGCCCATGGTGACTGTTTGCAATCAATAGTATCTGGAAGTTATTTTACCAAAGATAATTATCATCATTTCTATTTAAGAGTAAAGAACAGATTTGTGATTGGTAGTAGCAAAATGATTGACAATAGGCAGACCGAGGATTTTTAATCATCAACTTACAATTACTTATATCACATGTTTTGTGGATCTTCAGGGCCAAGCTGTGGTTTCAGTTCATTTCCAAGCCTAAGGACCAAACCAGGAGGGATTCAAAGGCTGGTCTCAAAGAAGGGAACAATTCACTTCACGGTATATGTGCCAAGAATGTGCTGACTCCCTCTAACACTTTCTGCATTCCCCATTTTTTATTGCCTTCCTAAGAGCTTTCCCTCACCTTATCCAAATGGTAAACTGCCCACTTCACAAAGGTGAGATTATGAGATCACAGCAAGGTGGAAGTGGAATAAATTTAGGTCTGGAGAAGTGAAATAAAACAAATCAAAGCAAAGATGGGTATTGCTAGTTTGATTTTTAGGTTCCTTTTTTTCTAAACAATTTACGCTTTAAAGCATTATTAAGTTAGGAACAGTATGTTTCTTTGTGAATCAAGACCAGTGAAGAATCAAACCACTATAATTAATGTAACAAAGCCTGCTGACTCACCTCCTTGGAAGGCAGTCTCTAAAAGGCCAAATCTTCACTTTAATTGCAACTAAGGCTCCTCTCCTCTTTCAAGCACCATGGAGCAGAGTTTTATAAACAGCAAAGTGTGTTACTTTAAACAAAATATAAAAAACCAATTCTTTCTAGGTGGTAAAGTTTGGTCTGCATATTTTCATTATTGCATAATGGTTACCTTTAGCCCATAAACTATAAGGTCATAGTAAGGTCACAATGAAGTGGCAAATGTAATAACTGAGAAGGAAAGTAACTGGAGACCATATTTAAGATGACTTTTTCCCTAGCAAGGTAAATGAACATTTCTGAGTGTAGCCCATTCAGTAGTGTTGATTTAAAGTAGGTTTTCTATTTAAATCATTCGTCTATATTCTGTATTATAATAAAATTTCTTTTCCGTGCTGTCCCCTTCCCCTCTTAAAAAACACAACGCAGAACTTGCTATGGCCCAAATGGTGAGATTTAACTCAAAGGTTAAAGTCATTGTTGGCTTAGAATGTGCATATGCTAACATTCAAAATAAAATAACACGAAACTGGTCACTGTTCCAATTGTGAAGAATACATTAAAATAAACAAAGAGGAACAAAATAAAAAGAGTAAGTTCAGGCTCTTTGTGTTTCTCAAAAACTTATCCCTTACACCAAGTGATGGTAAACTAATATCAGGCACCAATAATTTTAAAAGTTGTATACCTGCTACTTCACATAAAACACAAAAGTGCAAAAGTTGGCTTAGGCAGAAAATAGCTTGAGATTTTTCTATCCAAATGTGTTGGTCAGTATGATAACTGTGTTTTTCATTTATATGCTGTTGATACCCAAGATACAGCAAATAATGTCATCAATTTCCTTCAATTACCTCATAAAGGATTCATTTGCACTCAGGGAATAAAAAGGTTGCGACAGTAGCTTCAGGATCACTCAGCAGCAAGAATTGACATTAATAACTTTCCTCAGAGGCACAGAGGGAGGCAAAAAAGTCATTTACTTAACATTCTTTAATTCTTCGTGGTATAACAAGACTATGTCATGATTTAGGGCTGAAAAGCACAGTTGTTTTGCTCACCAGAAAAGTCTTTCACAATCTACACATTTTTGTGACACTAGGAGTTATGAGATCTTAGGCAACCTTTAAATGTGGTATCCCCCTGCTGAAAGCTCTCAAACAGCCTTCAGAGGAAGGAGAAAATCCCGTTATTACTTTTCTCCTAAGACTTCAAATAGCCCAAGCCCTATCGTGTAAAGACGTTTCTTTATACAATAGTTCAATGATGCTGAAGAAAATAACTTTTCTATGCCTATATTGTAACATAGGGTCATATATAGCTAATTAAGCATTCTTCCTTTGGTTTGATTACATAAAGAGTTGGTTTTGTAATATAATAGCATGTGAAGGTCAGTATGGTTATGAGAGAAACTTTAGATGCTGTGACAAATCCAATAACTATCAGGGCACTTTGTTCATAAAAGCAAAGCATTTCTTAAAATATTTTTCTGATTTGTTAAGGTACTAGGAGATATTTTGCTGGCTGGAGGGCTGACCTTCTCCACGACACTACAGAGTGTCAGCAGACTTGACGACTATACAGTTTGACAACTACACAGGGTCAACTATCCAGGCTGCCAACAGATTTTCTTAGAAGATACAGATTTGTATTTGGAGTAAGGTGGAGACCAAATCAAGGATGATTAGGTTGAGGTTCACAGGTAACTGAACCAAAGGGGAAAAAAAGATAAATATCAGTTAGCCCCTTATTATTTAAAATACATCCAGCTTCAACAATTCTGAGTAAGCAGTGCTGACACACTTTTCACATGGAATTTTAAAGTCCTCTTTCAGGTAATCTCTGCCCTCCCCTCCCCGCCCCCCAAGCCCCTGCAATCTAACAGCCTAACCATTTTAGCAGAAAAGACTTTACTTTCACGTTTATGTCTCTTTTGAGTGTTTAAAACACAGGGTGATTCACATCTTACAAGGCTGGGAATCTTTGAAGAGAACTTCAGGGAAAGTTCAGAAGCTACCTGAAGCTTCTGCAACAAATCTAAGACTGCACTGCCCTCCAGAGGTGAATCCTTGGCAAATGCTTTTAATTAATGTGAGGACCAACAAACGACGCTGCAGTAATCCTCATTGCAATTTTATTCCTGCCGTCCCAAATATTTTTTTAAATAAACACCCAAAAATCAGCAGCAACCTACTGTGTCCCCTAAGTAGAATATTACATTTTCTTGACTCTTCCATCTCACCTCATTTCCTTTTGTCCTGTTCAAAAGCAATATTTACTATGGCTTTTCCTAAATGTTAAATATTAAGTTTTGTTTGTTTGTTTAGGAGGGCCTATTAATTAATGTATAGTTTTCAGAGAAATCAGACTAAATAGGTAACCTAAGGAAATTTTAACAAAACTGAGAAGCCTCAGAGATGACTTCAGAGCATACACAGAAGCACTCAAGAAACTGAACATTTTACAGTCTAATTATATTATCCTCGCTTAAGTGAAACTTGAAGGGTATCCACAGCCATTGTGAGAAAACTATAAATTTATTTTGAACTCTCCTTCTTGAGCTGTTGTTCTCCGTAGCTACATAAACTACTTCCGTCCCACGTGCTACCCCAAATACGGGACAATTTTGTGGATTGTTGCTTTCTCTTTATTCACTATAAGTTCAAAATTTTCGAAACCTAAGACAAAGCTAATAATTTCACGATCAAATCACAAAACCAGTGTGAATGACTCAAAACACATTAATGAAAAGTATCAAATCTCAAATATTTAGGAGGGGAAGTAAAACTTTATTTCTATATATAACAAATATTTATGTAGGGCTTTGCAAATATTAACCCATTTAATTATTATAACATCTATGAGATTGGTATTATTATTGTCATCCACCTTTTACAGATGAGACACAGAGACGTTAACTCACTGCTCAAGATCACAGAGCGGAGGAGGCTGGCCCCATGGTCAAATGGTTAAGTTCGTATGCTCCACTTTGGCAGCCCAAAGTTTCACCGGTTTGCATCCTGGATGCAGACTTCACACCCCTCATCAAGCGATGCTGAGGCAGCGTCCCACACACCACAACCAGAATGACTTACAAACTAGGATATTATACAACTATGTACTGGGGGGCTTTTGTGAGAGGAAGAAGGAAAAAAAAGATCACAGAGTGGGAATGTGATGGAGCTGAGATTCAAACTGAAGTAGTTTGGCTCCAAAGTCCTGGTTCTGAATTTCTTGAACTTAATTTAAATGGTAACGTAAATGTATAGATTTTCTCCCACACGTCATAAAAAGCTTTAATAATATTTCAAATAAAGTTAATGCTTTTCAGGTAGTTTTTTAAAAATCCATGGCACACAGAAAGCTTTAAAATATTAAAACCTGGAAATACTGGAAGGCAGAATGAAATTGTAAATCAATTTTTTGTGATGACTTGCAAATATTTACCAAGTCATTAATCTTTCGGAGGGAAAAATGAAGAAAATATTGAAACAATGTGGAAAAATATTAACTATCTTCTTCTAATAATAAAAATAAACTATGGAAGTAAATCAGCCATTGACGTATCAAAGTAAATATCAAGCAACTGTTTACTGTTTTTCAAACAAATAATTGTAATTATTTTTCTGCATTAAAGAAAGAAATGCAGGGAAAAAAACTTTATAGGTGAATACTAAATTCATTTTTTAAAAAGAGACAGTTAATATGAGACTTCAGATTCAATCAGAGAGGCAACTTCACAAACCGACAGTCAGTTAACTCAGACAAGGATTATAAAGTGCACTTGAGGTTGCATTTAAAAACAATGTTCTTCCACTAAGCACAGGCCGGCCAGCGACCCAGCGGCTGGGTTCAGAAACTTAAAGGCCCCTGGGAAAGCAGCTCAGGAACAACAAAGCAAATGTGGTCAATGCCCAGTGTCGTTATGGGGATTAGACTGGGGTCACGGCTTCATGGCAGCACCTGCGCAGCTATGACATAAGCTTATATCCTACATAAATCATATCCCCTCTGTTTTGAAAGCAAATAATAAAAAAGTTGTTCCATGTCTCTTGACCTTTATTTCTGGGAAACCTGGATTTTTTCCTTATAGCTATGGAATGCACTAACCATCTCCAGTGGGACACACTTAGAAACCTCTGTCAGAACACATGTATAAATATCCACCTGCTCAATTCTAAAGCGATTTGCATCTTAAACATCACTAAATTATTATTTTTTTAAGTAGCTTAAAGTGAGATGGAAAGGGAGAGTGAGAAGGAAGGAAAAACAGAGAGAATGATACTTGAAAGAGGAAATTCAAATACTGGTATTGACTAAGATACATAATTGACCAGCTAGTGGTAAACGGAAATCAGATGGACGTTGCTGCTGACAGTGGCTAAACACTGCCACGCACAAATGCCAATGAACCTGGTGCACAAAGAGCTCCGGAGTTCTTTTTTTCATGGAATCCAAATACTCAAAACTATTGCCTCCCCCAAACAAACTGCTTTTCAAGACCTGGCATTAACATTACTTGAGATATCAATGAAATGACGTTGCTAGAACTTACATGAGAAAAGAAAAGGTGGCTAACTACCCTTAAATCACTGAGTTACACACATATACAATAATTCTGGACACCCATAAATCCAGTTTTCCATAAGGGCTAACTTCAGAGCAAAACATAAAACAATATCATGTAAAAAAAACCCTAGAAACCTATCGAATTAGCATTACCATGCTTATATGATAATACTAATACTAATAATGAATGATGGCCCGAGCTGGCACATAGGAAGTATTGCCTCAGCAAGCGGAGCACCTCCCAGTACTGAGGTAGTGCCTAATCCTCACAGACATTCTCATGCTCTAGCAACTAAAGGAAAGAACAAGAGAAATGTACTGAGTATTAATACTGAATAGCTACTAAGTTTTACTTGAGTAAGGGGTCTTTTATAAAACTCTTTTGCTCTAAATATTCTATCTAGAAAGACATTTTATTTTCTTCATAGTAATATTCCTATTGATACAAAAAGTGATACACAACAATACATTTTTTGCTCAGGAACTTCATTACGAAAAGTGCAGTTAATACAGACAATATTAGGATAATTACCAAGACATCATCTGTGAGGCTTTCATGCTGTGAAAATGATAAATTACTATTCTAAAGAATATCAAATATGTCTCCCAATTCATTGCTCAATATTCAAATATGTATTGAGTCCCTTCTGTGTGCTAGACACTGATAATACAGCAGTGAACATAAAACCACTGTTCTCAAGGACTTACTTTACACTGGGGAGAAATAAAAAATAAATTTAAAAGCCCAAAGATCTTAACTGGTGATCCCTGCTACAGAGAAAAAGCCAGTCAGCAAGGAGGAGGGGCAATATCTGCATGTGTGTGTGTCCGGAAGCTCCCTTACATAAGGCGATCTGGTAAGGCGTCTCTGGTGAGGGAGGCAGAGCTGGATGGCAGCTCTAGGGGAAGACAGTTCAGACAGAGGGAGCAGCAAGGGCAAAGGTTCTTGAACATGTAAGGCACATCACGCAATGCTTTGTCAGTCTTAGTAAGGAGTGAATCTCACTCTGACTGAGAAGAAAGCCATTGAGTAGCCAATGTGAGAACTGCACTTTCCAATCTTGGGGGAAAATGATGTACTCAAATTATAGGAATAGTTTACATATGACATAGTGGCCAGAACTTGGGCTTGAAGACTGACATATCTGCATTAAAATAATTTCAGTTCTTCAGAGTCAAAGCTGAAAGATCCTGTCTTAACTACTGCACTTCTCAGCCTCTATTTAAATGGTCACAATACCTACATTGCTGTACTCTAGTGAAGATGAAATAATACAAACAGCACCTCATATTTTTCCCGGATTATAGTAAGTGCTTAATAAATAATAGGTGTCATTTTAATATTGTTGTAAGCACCTGGAAAATGTGTTTGATGGAAATTTATGCAGGAAACACAAATTTTAAAAGGGCTGAAAAGAAAGTGGAGGGAGAAAGTTGGTGTTAAGACAGGCTTTGAATCCTGGAAGATTTTAAGGGGCTCTTGACATCTACATAAATCTCCAAAAGATGCCAGTTCAGAACAACAGATGTGTGATTTAATAAGGAGAACTGGTGTACAAGAAAAATACCTAATTGGGATAATTAAATTATTACCTCTATACTGTAACTGACAAAAAATATTGACATTGTTTGGTAAAAATTAAGCATTTATTAGGGTATACCTAACTGAATATTCCCAATAACCTATGAGTAAGATATTAAACGTATTTTTTAAATGAAAAGCTGAGGTTCAGCAAAGGTACAGAAAACATCCAAAATCACCCATCTAGTAAGTGATCTCAAACCCAGTCCACAGTAAGTCCACGATAAATGTTTCTTAAATGAATATATGGATCTTTACTCCACATTTCATGTCTGAATTGCTGACAATGCCTCTACAATTCATTAAACCAGATAAATGTTTCCCAAATTCTTCTGATTATTAGAATCATCTAGGGTGCTTGTGTTTTTTCCTGTGTGCCACTGTAGGACCAGAATCTTTTCTGGATCAGCCTAGAAATTGATATTTTTAACAAGTAACTCAGGAGATTCTTATGATTAGGGAATTTTGAGAAACACTGGATAGTTACAGCATAAAGCTCCTCTCAACTCTATAACTGCTATCTAAGCTCTTCTCTCCTTTAAAAAGAGGAAGTAAAAATATATGGCCCTTGCAACCCTCTACCTATTTCAAAATCCACTACTTATCTTCGTACTTTGCAAAGACAGAGGGCCTTGAAATGCAGATTTTTTAAATGTCGCAATGTCTCAACTTTGTCTAGGATCCCTTTGTTGATTTTAACTGAATGGGAATGAACACAATGTACATGGGAGTTGTTTTTAGTGTTGTTTTCCCATTATTGGCTACAAATCCAAGCAAATGTTTAAGGAAAGACTTTCTGTCACTGGAGCTGTTATATAGACTTCATTATAAAAAGCATCCCTGCCTGAGCCCCTGCAGGGGGTTGTAATCAAGGTCTCATTGCATCTAGAAATTTTTATTCATGTTTTATTTCTTGGTAACACAATTAAGAGTGTTGCTGATGAAGTGTTCATTTTCCTTTACTTTCTGGGAAGACTGGGAAAACAGACTTCATTTGGAAAGTTTTTAATATGCTTTAAAAATACACATTGCTGTATATTCTGGCAACTGCTGAGTGGTACATACTTTGCAGTGATGGTAACTAGGATTGGATGGTGTTACATTAAAATGATGAATTATTATATTTTTCTCAAAGTTTTGTGTTCTAAAAAGAAGTGCTATAAAATATTCATTTGGCATGGTACAGAGAACAAACAAGAACAATTTTTTAAACTCTCATCCGATGGTATGATGTAAAGAAATTGACTGATGGGTATCATGTTATCTTTGTGCCAGCAGATCTTCCTATGAAGCCCATGCCCATGAATTAGGGAAAACTAGGGAGAACTTTTTAGATATAGAAAGCAAAGAAAAGTGGCAGATAGCTATTCCCCTCTCCTCGCACCAAGAAAAATGATCTGAACTGTCATCTTCCGGCTCCCAAGCAAATAATGGGAAACTTTCAGCTTCTCTTGCTTTGAGATTTCAGTGAATATTAATGATGAGAGTCACTAATCAAACATACCAATGTCTATTATAAATATACAAGATAAAATTGCCTTGCTATCCTATTGACCATTAGCGATTGAAAAGCAGCCACATTCTACAGATTTCCAGATAGGAAGAGGATTCTGAGAGTATATTTACTGAAAATTCTATTTCCTGGTCAGATGATTTTTTTCCCTTTTAATGACAACAAAAGAACAATGTGAAAACTGCAACTCTTCAACCTAAAACAAATAGCTCTCAGGAAATATTCATATTCATCTTTTAGTCCAACACAAATAAAAGGAAAAAAAGAAAGTTGTATAATGGAGGTTGGGACATCCAACAAAAGCAAATCTAAAGTGGCTAAAATAGCATGTGATAATTTTCGAGATTTAAATTACCTAAATTCTCTTATAAAGAAAGAGTCATAAAGATTTAATGACAATGGGTGATATTTGTTTCAAATCATTGCCAAAGTAAATGTACTTTGAAATCATCTAGTTCCATTTATTTGTAACATCAAGCTATCAATTTCAAAGGTTTTATGAATTCTTTTAAAATGCAAACAGTTTTCTTTTTTGTAGCACAATTACTGCCATCTTAAAAGGGAAAAAGAAACTTTCTTCATTATGAACAAAAAAATAACTTTTCTTTAGCAAATGGTTTTTAGTTAAACCAATTATATTTAGCATTCAGAAATTCAGACTGTCTTATACATATTTTCTCAACGAGCATTGGTGTACTCTATTCTCTCTAGGAAAATTTCAAGAAAAATGGTGCCTAAAAACTTAAAATGTCTACTTTTGAACTTATGGTTGCTCCTGTGTTGGGAACATAAGTATTACTATACATGAGGCTTGAAGAGAAACAGACAGGAAAAATTTAACTATAGAGGCATTGGAAAAGAGTCAACTCTAATGCATGCCAGGGGCCAGCAGGGGGAGTAAAAGCCCAAAAATATAGGTAAAATAAAAGAAAAATGTTGAATGGAGGAACAGCCTGGACCAACCTGGAAAGAATCAGTCACCCAATCAAACAAGGATGATAAACTGATTCTTTAGGGCCTTAGCCTAGAGATAAAATGAATTTGAATTATTCCTCATCCATGTATAAAAATCGAATTCACCTCTTTCTACATATATTCTGGGGAGCAAAACAAGCTAACAGGGAATTTCTTCTTCAGTCCACTAGTACTCAAAAAATTGTCATTTTGTTCATCTTCTGTTGACTAATAAAGAGAATAAACTACCCTACTGGAAGACAATCATGTACTTTTTAAAAATTAAGACTATTTTTTAGAGCAGTTTTAGGATCACCAAACATGTACTTTTATTAAACAAGAATTTATTAAATTAACAATTTCTTGAATGCCACTGTGTAGCCTGCTAGGAGAACCATGATTCCTATTGTCACTAACCTCTTAATCAGTATTAGTTATAGCACATGAGAGAGAATGATGCTTAACATGATCTGTATGAATTAACAACTCTGGAAGCACAGAGGAAGGAGAAATTTCTAAAAGCGATGAAGAGGTAAGCTAGGAAAAACTTTTAGTAATAGGTTAAAATATATTCTATTGTTCATCATGCTCAATTTTAAGATATTTTATACATAGATATACATTATCTAGAAGAAAGGAAATTCTGGCCTTTGAAAACAATAACCCTTTCAGGTCACAGAATTACCAATGCCTCTGATTAAAGTATTGCCTGTCAAACTTCTCAGGAGCACCTACAACCATCTGAGGTGTTTGCTGGCTGGTTATTTCACTCACTAAGGCAGTGAAAAGCTATAAACTCCACCCTTTCTTATTTCCATTTAGATGTAAGGCCATGAGGTTTTAGCAGAGACGCCAGATCATCCAAATTCCGGTTATACAAACTCTCAGTAGAATGACTTCACTGATTACCATTTAATAGAAGACTTTGCTGATCAAAGACCATACCTCCTTATGAATTTTACTTATCAACCCTCAGAAGTTGGTGAAAGAATTTTTTTTAAGTTAAAAAGAGAAAGAGTTTTGCTAGAAAATCTTCAACTGTGTAGTTAACACTGAATTTGATAAACAGTACATTCCCAGTAACAGCCACCAAAATTCCAAGTTAAATCTGTGCCCTTGGAACAATGCCAAAATGCCACAGCACATTTGCACTTTGAACAAATTGCACATTTTTAACTCCTATTTTTTTCTGCCAAAACAAAGGCTCAAAATATGCAGATTCTATCTTCCCTGAAAACTTTACAATGATAATTTTGGATGCAAAGAAAAATGCTTTAAGACCAAGAGAATGATAGATTAATTTGATTTGCTATTTTAGTACCAATACTACCTGAACTATTTCTAGAGGTCATATGTGAACACAGATATCCTGAAATTGTCACTATCATTTTCTGGCTTGAAATCAGACAACTTCATTAGAATTCTCTTTGCTACTTGGCCAATATCCTTAACCTCCCAGCCTCCATTTCTTTCTCTGTCAGATGAGGATAATAGTACCTCATAGGCTTATTGGAAGGAGTCAATGAGATAATAAATATAAAGTGCCTAACCTAGTTCCTGCCACATAGTAGCTAACCAATAAGTGATGTCCCTACTATGATCCGATTAGACATTTGCATCTACTGGGTTCAAGACACTAGTCATGGACTTGCAACAGGAAAACAATAATTTTAAAAAGGCATTTGTAGCTTTCACTTATAATCTGAAATGCTGTGATATTGGACATTATATAAATGCGAGAACTCTGTAAGAAATCGAATATTTTCCATCAAATATACCATTCTCCTCAACAAATAATCACTCATTAAGACCCTACCAAGGGATCTTCCTATTGAATTGCCCACTACAGAAGAAAATCTAGTAAAAGCAGATATAATTTGATCAGAATCTAATAGAAGTGAGTTACTCAAAAAATAAAGGGTTCCCCGAACTGTGTCTAGGTTATATTAGACTGTTACTTAAGTGATAAATATCATCTGTTCCTACTTTTTCATAAAAGAATACAATGATTCTTTTTGTTGGAAATAAATACATATATAAAAGTAAATTTACTAAAATGGAAATAACTTTTCTTGAGGAAATGCAGATTAGTATAGATAAAAATCTGTGCTAAAATGGTTTTTCTTTTACTAAATCTAAATAAAGTGGAGAAGACAAAAGAGTCTTCTAGCTAGGACCAAGGTAGAAATTGATTTCTTATGCTTTATATTTTGCTTTTTAAAAGACTATATTTAAATCACATTCTATTTAAAAATAAAAATTTGAGTTTTAGTTTTAATATTAATATAAAGAATAGCTCCTTCTCTTCAGTGTCAATATTCTGCAAATAGATGTAGATGAGTTGCACACACCATACACATAGGCAACATTCTCTGTAGATAATCTGAATGCTATGATGATTTGAAATGTGCCTAATATTATCTCATTAAATTATGCCTAATGTATTAAAATTGTGCATTAAGAATTTACGTACCATAAATTCCCTTGGAGGTTTTAAATATTAAGTTACTAATTACCTCCCTTGTTGAAAGTTCATAAGACATGAAGTATTTACTATTAAATAGCTTCTATATTTCACCTTAGGGAATGCTAAAATGTTTCCCAGTGGATAACTTTAGTGACCTAGGCATTAAAAAACTGATGAGTCAGATATCATAGAGACATGTTAAAATGCCATGCTGCTGAGTTTGTTTTGGTTAAACAGCCCAGCTTTTATTGAAAAAGATGGGATTAAACGTGATCTTCCCTTACGGGAGGAGATGTTATGTAAGAAGGGTAAAGAGATGATCCAAATCACAAAGAAATGACTTAGTGAATTGTATCTGCAATTTTTTGTCTGGATAGGAACTTTCATTCTCAGAAGAATATTTTGAGGACCATATTAAGTGCCCTTGACAAAATTTCTCTCCCAGGAAACATTATCCAACTGACCATACTAACAGTTACCACCTGTCTTTCAAGATGTATGATTCTTGTCTCCCATTCAGTAGATCCACTTGACCCTTTACTTGCATATAACATAAATATTAAACTTATTTAACAGAAATATAAAAATGAATCAAATTAAGTGGACATACATTTAAAAGTGAGAGACAGTTTTGTGTGATTTGTAACATAAAAATAATGATAACAATAAAATAAGTAATGCACTGGGAGCTTTCTATGTGCTTATTAAATGTTTTACAGTGTTATCTCATTTAACTCTCTCAACAACCTTGAAAGTATGCACAACTATAATTCTAATTTTATAAATGATGAAATTGAGGCACACAGAGGTTAAGAAACTAGCCTTCTTAGTATAAAGGAGGAAAACAGGAATTTAAGACATTATTGTTATGATATAAAAATTACTATGAATCAGAAACTTCCATTTCCTGTCAAGATAAAATAATAGATCAGATTTACTCTCTCACCTGGAACAATAAAAAAACGGACAAAGTATTTGAACAATGGTTTTAAAACACTGGACATCAGGCAACAAAGTGTAGTGATCCCTGAGAGATGTGAAATATACAAAGTGAGTGCAAAGATGGCTTCAGCTTATTGCTTTGAACGATTTCTGCTGATAGTACAGTGGGTAGGAACTCAGAAAGAACTCAGTATCCCAAAGTTGAGGAGACAAAGCTGAAAGTCTAGGGTCACCAAAGTGTTCACGGGAGGGAGTACTAGAGAGAAGAATACAGCACCAAGCAATAGAGAGAATCCCAGAGCTCTACAGAAGAGATTCCCTCAAATAGTCAGTAGAGTACTCATCAGCACGTGTGTACAGAAACTGCCATAAAGGATTAGAGGTAATAGTGCCCAATAGTCACAAAGGGCTAGAAATAGTGCTTATTTTCACCAACCAGAGAGGAAAATCTCATGAATCCTGGGACACTGGATACAGTAAACTAAAGGGACTTCTCACAGAAGTGAGAAATAATAAGCCCTAGACAGCACTACTCCAGTTATACCTACCTGGAACCAAAAGGATAAAACTGTTTTCAATAACTTAACTGTGTCCTTGAATAAAGCTCAATAATGTTTATAGGAATACAAAAAACATTCAGCATTCAAGGAGGTAAAATATACAATGTTTGACATATAATAAAAACTCCCAAGCATACAAAGAAGCAGGAAAATATGACCCCCAACTAAGAAAAAAAAATCAATCAAAACAGAACCAAAACTGATAGAGACTCTAGAATGAACAGGAAAAAAAAAAAAAAACCCACATTAAAACAGTTATGAGGGCTGGCCCCAAGGCTGAGTGGTTAAGTTCGTCCACTCCACTTCAGGAGCCTGGGATTCCCTAGTTCAGATACTGGGCACAGATCTATGCACTGCTCATCAAACCGTGCTGTGGTGGCATCCTGCATAGAAGAACTAGAATGACCTACAACTAGGATATACAACTATGTACTGGGGCTTTGGAGACAGAAAAATCAAAAAGAGGAAGATTGGCAACAGATGTTAGCTCAGGGCCAGTCTTCCTAAGCAAAAAAAGCATACTTAAAAAAAAAAAAAGTCATGAAACTGTATTGCATATGTTCAAAAAGTTAAGTAGTGACATGACAGATATTAAAAAGAACCAAATGAAAGTTCTAGAAATGGAAACTACAATGTATTAGATGAACAACAGATTGGATGGAACTAACAGCTGATAAAACATTTCAAAAAAAAAATTAGTGGCCTTGCTGACACAGCAACAGAAACTACCAAAATGAAATACACAGAGAAAAGACAATTTAAAAAAAAAGAAAGAGAAGAACAGAGCATCATCAAGATGTGTGACCATTTCAAGTGGCTAAAATACATGTATTTGAAGTCCACAATGAGTGGCTGATATTCAAAGAAATAATGGCCCCCAAATTTCCAAATCTGATGGAAAATATACACTCACAAATCCAACAAGCTCGATAAACGCCAAGCAGAAGAAACATGAATAAAACTACTCAAAGGAATATTATAATCAAATTGCTCCAAAATAGTAATAAGGTAGAAAAAAATCTTAAAAGCAGCCAGAGGGTGAGAGGTTGCAGGGAAGTAAGTACACTTTAAGTACACAGGAACAAAGATAAGAATGACAGCATACTTCATGTCAGAAACATTGTAATCAAGAAGACAGTGGAGCAACATCTTTAAAGGATTGATTGAAAAAAAGTCAACATGGAATTCTATACCCAGCCAAAATATATTTCAATAATGAAAGTGAAATAAAGACTCCTTCAGACATACAAAAGCTGGAAGAATTCACCTCCAGCAGATTTGTACTTCAAGAAATGTTAAGGAAAGTCCTTTACATGGAAGGAAAATGACATCAGATGGAAAAATTCCGATGGACCTACACAAAGGAATGAAAAGCACCAGAACTAGTAACTACCTGGAAAAGTAGAAACTTTTCATATTATTTAAATCTCTTTAAAAAATAATCTAATGTTTAAGCAAAACTCACAACAATGTAGCATAGGATTTATACCTAATGTAAAAATAAAACCTATGACAATAGCACAGTGGTCAGAAAGGGGAAAATGCAAGTATACTTTTGATAAAGTTCTCATCCTGTACATGAAGTGAAGCAGTACAATAGTACTTGAAGATAGACAATGATAAATTAAAGATGCACACTATAAACCATAAAGTATTAGCTAAAATAATACAACAAAGAGTTGTAGATGACAAGCTAACAAAATGAGATAAAATGAAATCATTTTTAAAAATCAATTAATCAAAAAGAAGGTACAAAAGGAAAAAAGGAAATAAAGAAGAGATAGGAAAAGTAAGAAATAAATAGCAAGGTGATAGATTTAAACTAACCATATCAATAATCACACTAAATGTAAATACTCAAATACTCCAATTAAAGGCAGAGATTGCCAGGTTGAATACCAAAAGCAAGATTCAACTATATGCTGCCTTCAAGATACTCATTACAAATATAATGACACAAATAGATCAAAAGTGAAAGGACTGGAAAAGATATATCATCTTAACACTAATCAAAAGAAATCTTGAGACAAAAGTAGATTTCAGAGCAAAGAATATGACTAAAGGTAAAGACTTTCATTTCATAATATACAAGAAACTCATACAACTGATTAGCAAAAAACCCAATTTAAAAGTTGGCAAAGAATCTGAGTAGCAGTTTTTCCAAGGAAGACATCCAAATGGCCAACAGGGACATGAAAAGATGTTCAACATTACTAATCATTAGGGAAATGCAAATCAAAACCACAGTGAGATATCACCTCATACCTTTTAGAATGGTAATGATCAAAAAGATAAGAGAGAAATGCTGATGAGGATGTGGAGAAAAAGGACCTCTTGTACACTGTTGGTGGGAATGTAAACTGGTAGAGTCACTATGGAAAACAGTATAGAGCTTCCTCAAGAAGTTAAAAATAGAACTACCATATGATCCAACAATCTCACTTCTGGGTATATATCCAATGGAAACAAAATCATTATCTCAAAGAGATATCTGTACTCCCATGTTCACTGCAGCATTCCTTTCATGATGGCCAAGGTACAGAAACAAAGTGTCTATCAACGTGTGAATGGATCAAAAAATTATATATACATATATACACATATATACATACATACTGCATGGTATCACTTATATGTGGAAACTGAAAAGAAAAAGTTGAACTCATAGAAACAGAGAGTAGAAAAGTGATACCACGGGCTGCTGGGGTGGGAAAAATAGGCAGAGGTTGATAAAAGGGTACAAACTTTCTGTTGTAAGATATCATTATAAGATGAATAAAGTCTGAGAATCTAATGTATGACATGGTGACTACAGTTGAACTATAGTTAATAACACTATATTGTATAATTGAAACTTGCTAAGAGAGTAAAACAAATATTCTCACCAAAAATAGAAGGTAAATACATGAGGCGATGGATGTGTTAATTACTTGATGTGAGGAGTCCTTTCACAATGTACGTGTATATACATTGTGTTGTACACTTTAAAAGAAAGTATTCTAAACAAAATGAAAATGAAAACACAACATATGAAAATCTGTGTGATGTAGCTAAAGCAGTATTAAGGGAAATTTTATAGCAATAAATACATACATTAGAAAAGAAGGAAGGCCTCAAATCAATTACCTCAGCTTCCATGTTAAGAAACAAGAAAAACAGAAGCAAATTAAACTGAAAGCAAGTTGAAGAAAGGCAATAATGAATGTCAGAGTGGAAATCAATGAAATAGAAAACAGAAAGATAATAGAGAAAATCAATGAAACCAAAAGCTGATTATTTAAGAAGGTTATAATATTGGTAAACTTCTAGTCAGACTGATCATTAAAAAAAATGAAAAGACAATAATTACGAACATCAGGATTGGAATTTGTGACATCACTACAGATTCTACAGATATTGAAAGGGTAATAAAAGAATATGACCAACAACTTTACACCTATACATTTGAAAATATAGACAAAATGGACAATTCCTGGAAAAATACAAACTACCAAATTCAAGAAGAACTAGGTAGTGTGAATAATACTATATCTATTAAAGAATTTGTGCTTGTAATTAAAAATTTCCCCTCAAAGAAAGCTCCAGTCCCAGGTGGAGTTCACTGTTGAATTCTAAAAAATACTTAACAACAAACTAATGCCAACTCTACGCACAGTCTTCCAGAAAATTGAAGACAACCGACTCCTTCCCAATGCATTATATGAGACCAGAATTATGCTGATACCAAAACCTGATAAACACATTACAAGAAAAAAAAAATTACAGACCAATATTCCTCAAACACAATCCATCAATATATAAAAAGTATTACACACCTTGACCAAGTGGGATTTATCCCAGTAATGCAAGATTAATTTATCATCTGAAAATCAATTAATGAAAGACACCACATTAATAGAATAAATGACAAAAACCACAATCATCTTGAGAGAAGCAGAAAAATAAATACATTCTTGATGAGCTACATGGAAACAGGTGCAAATTCTGAATGTATCTATTACTAACACTAATAGCACTAATACTAAGTGCTATTCATTCAGTAATATTATCAAATATTTATTAAGTACCTACGATGTACATGAGCCTAATTCTTGGCTTAGAACACAATAGGGAAAAATAGACAAAACCCTTGCCCAAGTGGAGCTTATATCTTTGTAATTGTTGTCATTATCATTGCAACATCATCGTCATTCCTTTTCCTCTGTTTAGATCTTTCTTTGAACAGGAATGGCTCTCTACCACCTGCTTTGACTTGTCAACATAGTAAGTTGCTAGTGCATATCCAGTTGATTCCATATAGCTTACCTGGCTCATAGCAGACCTGTGCACATTCTACTTCTAATTTCTTAAATCTGAACTACCTTAAATACAATAATTTTCTATTTTCCTTTCTGGTTAGCCGAATAAAATAAAGCACTTAACTCTATTGTAGTTCTAGATAACAAGCAATAATGAAAAATAATAATCTCATACTTCCACAATGTTTACACTTTTCAAAGCATTTTCATCTTGATTATATCATGATCATTTGGAAAACTCTGGGAGTTCAATAGAGAGGGTAGTAATATCTTTATTTTATAGATGAGAAAACTGAGGTCCAGAGAGGTTAAGTGATTTGTCCATCACTTATAACTATATAATTTCTACACAAACATAGATGGTATTTTTTCATCTCCTTCAAGTTTCAGAAAGAAATGGTTTCATAAATATGTACCATATTTCTTGAATGTAATTGCATATGCCCAATTATTCCCTAAACAGGCTCCTTCAAATACATAGAATAATGAAACATTTCCAATATGGCTACTAAGCTTTCTGCCCAATGATAATGAAATCCATTATAGAACATACACACTTCTCAAGTCCTACTCTGTTACAAGATGATCAGACCAGTTAAAAAGTGAGCAGTATCCCTGTGAAGAAAACTCTAGATCAGGGAACTAAGAATTCATATTAGTATAACATTAGAATCCAAAATAGAAATAATATTCATTACACCTCTACAAAGTTAATCTGTAAAAATAAATTCCCCTGACTGAGGGAGTTTTTTCAAGTTTTATATAGGAGTGTTTAAAAAAAATAAGCTGCTTTTAAGCTCCATATCAACTTAGCTAGAAAAATAATCATCTTAATCAATTTATTTAACAAAGACTAACTCAAAGTGCTAAAAAGTATTTTGGATATGCTTCTACCCAATTTCAGTAGAACAGCCTCTGCACAGCTGACAGGAAGAAATGAAGAAAGGTTTCCTCTGCTATAAATAAAATACAGAAGTATGAGAAGCGGTGGGGGGGGCATTGGAACATGGTTGATTTGCTGTTCCTCTTTTAAAAGTCACTAAATTGAATGTGAAAATAATTCAACATAGTAAGTTGTTCATGGACTTATCCAAGTGATTGCAAATCCCTGGAAAACAATCTTACTCTGTCACTACTTCCAAAATAAATTACATACATTACAAAATAATGTCATTGGGAAAAAAACTCAAAAAACCATTAGGAGATTATGTTTCTAGGCACATGCAGAGCTCATTTTACTTTAATTATACAGTTCTTTAATTTGGTAATTATAAAATATTCCCTGACAAAATTAGTTTTAGTTACAAACTTAGGCATGTAAATTTCATACAGCCACCACTTTTTCTGACACACTGTCAGAATGTCACAGTTTTTAAGTAATGACAGTACATGGTATGGCACCACTACTTTTTAAAGAAATACATCCACCAAGAACTTAATGTTCAGTTGGCTTCCTCAAAAGAAAATAGATGAGGAACAAATAGTGGCAATAGTTTGCCGGCTTGTGAAACATAATAACACAATAAAATTTCAGATTTCACTCAGCATCAGCCCAACCATTTACATCTATGTTCACCTCAACCTGGAGAGTGACTTTTTAGAATTATTTAACATGAGATTAAACTAGCAATAACAATTGAATCTCTCCCAATGGCTAGAATTGCAATCAAATTTCTACCAGTATTATTCCTTAAAATATAAAAGAAAACGATTTTACATATATTCGTAGTGAAAAGTGCCTATGTTAAAATGAAGATATCATTATGTCCATTACAGAGGACAATAACAAGCCTCTGTTCACAGAATTCACTGCACAGTGCCGTGTTTTCTGATCTGTACTTATATACACGGGCTGCATTTGAGTCAATGTTTGGATGTGAAAACACGAGAAGTAAAAAGAGAGGTTAAAATATAACAAATGAATAGTCAGAGTTAGGCAACATTTCACAGGGAAGTTAAAATGCAGCTAGACCAAAACGTTTATGATAATAATAGTAACAGTTATTGAATCCTGACACAACACGCACTATTACTATTCCCACTTTTCAGATGGAGAAACTGAAGCACGAGAGATTTAAATATTTGTCCAAGGTCCTGTAGCCAGCAAACACTTGAGTAAAAGTTAGAACACAGGCATTCTGACGAGGCAAGGTGAGTTCCTGTTTTTCCTAAGAAAAAACTCAAAGTTGTTGTCTTGAACTACATATTTTTATAATTACATAATTTATATCATTTGTATGACATCATGAACAGTAAAATAACTGAAAAAATTGCAAAGCACAAAATGCCTGTGTGGCTGAAAAACTTTTTGAATTATACTAACTCATGACTTACCGACACTTGCCCCTTACATATGGACTAGCCTCCCAAACATAAGACTCCCTTCCCTACCTGCTGCAACCCCTTCCCCACTCATCACTTCTGCTGACAGATAGGGAACGTGATGATTTGGAATTATCCTATACACAGTATGGCTCGCAGTCCAGCCCTTCCCTTTTTACTTCCTTCTATAAGAGTAACATTCTAAGCATTCTTAGAAAGACATACAGTAGCTTAGCAGTTATCCCCAGCTCTTATCTGAGAATAAGTCTACTTTCCTGACTAATCTCTTTTACAGTGTTCTTCCTACGTTTTTGAAATTAAAAATGTCTCATTCTCACCCTTTTCCTCTCCCAGTTTCCAGTAGAATATAGGAGGCTAAGGCAATGAAAAACAAACCTATAGCCTTCGGCATTGGACTAGAGTTAGCAGCAGATCCATCTACATCAAGACTATCATAGGCTTGGTCTAACCTTGGGACATGTCCATGGGCAATCCAGGAGGAATCAGGAGATGGAATCTCTCAGTCTCAGTCCTCCCAGCTGAAGAAGCCACAGGACTGGAATCTAGGATTACTGGTGGCATAGACTGTGTAGGGCTAAGAAATGGAAAGAGTCAAAATGAACCGAGTCAAAGAAAGAAAGAATGAGAGAAGACTGATTGAGGCTACGGCAGAGAAAAAGGATCTACGGTAGAACAAAAATAGTATCCTCTTCTTGTTTAAATTGATGTAATGTATTTCTTATCTCTCTGAGACTATTGTTAAATTGTTTTAAATTTTCTTCTGTTCCCTGCACTGAATGTATTTCTTTTGAGGTTTTTTGGTTTTTTCCCCATTTGAGAGGTTTTATTTCTTTCTTTAAAGTTCAAAGTTCTTCTGAAAGATCAGGGGTTCTGGCCAGCAGGTGGGAAGTAGGTTGACAATTCTCACATTCTGTATATAGACTTTTGCTTAATACACTATTTATCAATCCCATCTTTCACCCCCAGCTTCCCATATCCCTGGTGTCCCAAAGTCTCAAAATTCTATGGATTAATTTCTTTAAATAATCAACTTCCCAAACTCTGCTGGGCAAGAAGAAGGGCAGACTCCTAACCGGGTGGGGTGGTAGGGCAAGGAAGGGAGAAGTATGATCTTGTGACCTAACTGCTATTTAAATAGACTTTCAACCAACCATTATATTCAGCCCTTAGCATCATCCCCACCTGTAATTCCTGGATCCTTTAGAGTGTGGGGGAACAAAGTCCCCTGCTTCTCAACACTCTCCCTGCAGACACTGAGGTTGAGTTTCCTCCACGGTTCTAAGTCAGTCACCACTCCTATACCTCTTCCCATCTTCCAAATATTTGTTGGCATCCCTTCTCCATGATGATCTCCTCTCCTATTCTCTCTCTCCTCAGGGTTTATACTTTTAAATCTTTATTGTTAGCTCAAGGTAGTTTCTGGAAATAACAGAGATAAATATGTTTTCATTAATACATTGGAAAAACTATGTGATATTTTAAAAAAGTGACTATCACCAATAATCTTTAATATGTTATCAAATATAAGAATACTTCGATTTCAGAAAGAATGCCTCTGGTAGCTCACTCTATGATATTGTCTGATTAAGAAACATTTTCTTACATAATGACGGTTATTTTATTTCTAATTTATTAATATTTTCTCTCAGCAATAGGTGTTGACTTTTTTCATGCTTTTTATCCATCTCTAGTGTGATATTTTTTCTTTTGATGTGTTTCTATAATTATTTATTAATGAATTCCTGACACCAAGCCATCTCTGGTTGAGGTGAATTATTCTTTTAAGATATTGCTAAATTTAATTTGCTATATTTTATTTAGACTTTTTGCCTATATATTCATAAAAGAGATTGCTCTATAGATATATTTTTGGTGATATTTTCCATTAGGTTTTGCATTCAGGATTATGTGACTTTCAAATTTTTAATTGGAATACTTTCTATCAATTTCTATTCACACAAACAGGAATTTATGTCTTAAAATTTTTTAAAGCTTACTGGTAAAAAAATTTTTGAATAATAATTCTTAAATAAGTTTTCTTTCAATTTCTCCCATTTTAGATATTGCAGTTTTCTACTCCAAAATTAGAAGTAGTCAGCCAGTGAATTTTTTGCTGCTATTAAGTTTCACAGAGAATCAGCTTATAATTTCTATTTTTATTAAAATTTGTTTTTCATTTAACTTCTTTACTCATTTTTTAAATAACTGTGCTTTACATTTTTTCTTAGTTATATTTCCAGAGATTTCTAAATTATTATTATTGTGTGTGTGTGTGTGTGTGTGTGTGTGTGTGTGTGAGGAAGACTGGCCCTGAGCTAACATCTGTTGCCAATCTTCCTCTTTTTGCTTGAGGAAGATTGTCACTGAGCTAACATCCATCCCAATCTTCCTCTATTTTATGTGGGATGCTGCCACAGGGTGGCTTCACAAGCAGTGCTAGGTCAACACCCGGGATCTGAACCTGCGAACCCCAGGCCACAGAAGCAGAGGGTGCAGACTTAACCACTACACCACCAAGCTGGCCCCTTAAATTATTATTTTTAAGAACCAGCTCTTGAATATATGAACTCCATCCTTCACTGTCTTTAAATTGTTTGGCTTTTTTTTAAATCTCATCCAATTCCCCTTAATATTATGTTATGGTTAAATATTAGCTTTTAAGAATTCCTAAAGTATTCTGTTTTATTTTATTTTTTTTTTATAGTTTAAAAGTGAAATTATTTAAAACTATATAGTTGCCTGGGTGTACAGCTTAGCTGCATTTCAGGAGGGTTTTTCCCCTTGACTCATAATTGCAGTTTTAATTGCCTCTGACCCAATAGTTTTTAACGGCTTAATTCTTCTAAGTAAGTATTTATTTTACATTAAAGCTTTTTGTTAATAATTTCTGGTTTTATTCCTTATTTATTTATCACTTATTATGTATTATGGTGATCAGAGACTATGGTATATATAAGTAACTTTTGGCACATAACTTAATATCCAATAATATAAGCAACTAAATTTGGCATCATAAACAGACTTCTCATTCTGCAGTAAATACTTTGAGAGAGGAGTTTTGTGTAAGTTCATCACCTCACAACAGGATGATTTGCCAAACGGTCCTCCACTTCTGAAATAAAGCCAGGTCTCTATTTTCTCAGTGTTAGATGGTACATTTTGATTTCTCTGCTTCTAACAAAACTGTTAGCTCACAGTCTGTTGTACCTGAAAAGGGATAACTTCCTCTAGCTTCAACACAAAAACACAGGCCAAACTGAGAAATGGTGTTTTTCAACCACTTAACCACCAACTTGAATTTTTGAAAGTATTTTACAGACGCATTAATTGAAATCTACAAAGGCTCAAATGACTTGCCCACTGTGCCACGACTAGTACAGAGTACCCAGGGCCAGAACACTTTTTTTTTTTTTATTCAGGTGTCATAGTCCCCTTCCAATGAGCTCTCTGTTTTTATTGGCCCAATTATGGAATGTATTCACTAATTTTAAGTATTTTTCATACACTTGATTAGAAAAATTATATGCCAGAAGAGAAGCAACTGTCAAGTTAAAGTGACTAGAGAGGAGATTTTTAAAAGAATCATGTACACACACACACTTAAGCACAGCTACAAATTGCAGACTTCTGAAAAAACGAAAAATCATCTTTGAAGTAGGATGAGGAAGCCTTTCAGGGGAACTTTGGTCACACAGGCCACATTGTAATATTTACTAGTCAACCTTGTTTCCACCAGAACATTTTGGTTATTAGTTTGAAAGTGTTTAAGTGAGGAAATAATCAGGAAAATTATTTAGTATCCAAATAAAGTTTCCACTTCTAGAAGCAATTTTAATTAGAACTCCAAAGAACAGACATGGCCCTGTTTTTTTAAAAAATTTAAACTTTTGAATACCTGGCAAATATGGTCACGGAAGCTGTATTGAGCCCAATGGAAGTCTAGTATATGTGTTCCAGTCCTGGCTCTGTGACCTTCCTATCTAACTCTAGATGTTTCTCTAGAACTCCCTTTTCTGAGATGCTTTGCACAGATTATCACCACCATGCCGTTGAATGGAATTTTTGTGAACATAATTGCAACTGATACTGTTTTTCATGTCAGGTAATATTTATTAAGAACCTATCAAGCCCCAGATAACAGTGCTAGGTAATGGAATACAGCACGAAAAGAGTAGTTACGGTCCCTGTCTCCAAAAAACTTGTAGTCTACTATTTCTTCACCTCAGATAGGATGATTCATTTATTATATTTAAAATAATAATTATTCTAATATGTTTTTCTTGTGCACACAACAGCCATTTTGTACTTCTTTGGGAGCTAGTTAAAAGTGATAAAAACAAAGAGACATTAAACATTTATGTTACATCCTGTAACTGTTAGTATAAGTTCAAAGTTACATTTTACCACGCACCTAACAAAAGGTGGTGCTATATTCCTCAGCTCCACTTTTGTCTGTGATTATTAGAGCTATTTTAGGTTTTAATTAAAAATATGTATTTCCTAAAAATAAGTTAAATGAACACATTGCCTTTTCTTTTTTAAAAAATAAACTTTCCATTAAGCCGATAATATCAGAGATTAATAACAAAAGTAAAAGATAATTAAGCAGGGGCATTTAAAACAAATGGAATTCAAAATGTACTGCATGCTTGATTGGTTGACTAAAATTAAACAACTAATCTGAATATGACTGATGGGAACGATGCTGAAGGAACAATTAAAACAAAGCAACTCTGATAACCTCGATCAGGTTAGATCTCTTTTTATTTTCCATTTGCCTTTTGTTATTTATACCCGAAATATAAAACCTTATGATCAGTTTCTCATCTCTGTTTATGCTTGCTGTACTAGGGAAATCAATTAATTCATCAACTCAAACAGTACTCGCTTATTTGTTATGTTTGTTTCTCCCTCTTTGATCTTAAATTTCTCTATGATTCTCCTCAGGGTTATTTGTTATATCTTAGTAAAACCAGGATGTCACAGTGCTAAACTTACTGTTCTGCCATTTGTTTCAGATTATTCTTCCTACATGCTCTGATTTGCATAACTTTATTGTTTTGTGGATTCTAAGCTTGTGAATTTATTACTAAGGCACCTGCCAGTGTTACTGTATTTAAGGAACTGTCAGCAGTTTCTATTTTGGGGTTCTAAGTTGGCTACAAAAATTCGCTTTGGGCTGAATTTTGGCATGTGTTATAGGGTAACAACCCAAAAGTGAATTATTTTTAGAAAAGGGGAGAGTGGAGGGGAAATAGTTTTTTGGTTGGTTTTTTTTTTTTTTTTTGAGGTATAGAAATATAAAATAGAAAACAGAAGTTGTTGGTTTCAGAAGCATTCTGAAAGATTAATTCCCTTGAGTTTTTCTGAAGTTAATATCTTTTTTCAACCCATTAGTCTATATTGCAGACTCACGCCTTGAGGGATTATGGTGAAATAATAAAATTACCTATTCTATTACAGGCAAGATAGCTCATATTATGCATTCATTTTAATAATGGGACAGCAATTTTAGGAAAAAATAAAATCATCATTTAGTGAGGATTAGACTAGAACCAACAACAGTTTCTGGTTCCTGGAAAATGACTAAGCATCTGAAGTATGACCTTCAAGTGTCTCAAAAGTAGGTTCTATCTACCCCCCACCCCAACACACACGCACTTATCATCACAAAGAGCTTCGCTAAATTGAAGAATTAGTGATACTCCTAGTTTCATTTAGTTTTGAAGCTCTGTCTCTGGAAAGCGCCTTCACAATCTAAATCTTTATTTGGCAAGCAAAAAGAGATTCATAAGCATATCTAGAACTTCCTCAAAATAACATAATCAGAATATTTTTCCAAAGCATCAAGGCATGCAGGTGGGTATCGTGCTGTTCTCACACACACACACATTCCTTAGAGTGAAGCACTAAACTATCCCCAAAGCATCCTAGAAGTGAAACATGTACTACTCTTAAAGCAAAAATAACCAAAACCTTGTAGCTAGCTAAATGGTTTATTTCTTGAGTACCTTTTTGGGGCCAGGCACTAAGCTAGAAAGTTGGGTTAATCAGCTTATATAAAATACTGCAGCAGGGAGAAAACTGTAATATGAAATTGAGAAAAGAAAGGAAAGTCTTCAAAAAAAGTAATCTGCATCCAAGCACTGTGTACGGGAAGCATAACCTGGCCCACAGTCTTGAGCAATCTGGTCCTTCTGGCAAGTGCGTCACTGTTGTGGAATTGGAGGCATCAGAATATCAGAGACCAGTTTCAAACATTGAATCATGCAATTCATTCCATTCCCTCTTTTAACAACTTACTCACCAAGCAGTCTCCTAGTTATAATTTGATTTTCCCTGTGGAGTAACTTCCAGTGAGACAGTGCTGAGTAGGCTCACATGTGCATTCTAAATCATTTGGAGCAAAGACTTCTTATTGTAAACCAATATATTTGCATTTTGGTTTATACACTAATATCTTGTGAGTTTGGTTAATGCAAGCCTGTCTCTGAACGAGAGTTCTACTCCCAATGTGCTAACTAATTTGTGTCTAGATCTCCACTGCGAAGGTCCACACCCTAGAACCTGTGAGTCCAGCTCTGACACATAATAGGCACTTAATATATGAATGAGCAAAGGCAGTGATGCACTGTGAAAGCCCCTGGTAGCACACGTAAATTGCTACGTAGTTTTCTCTCCAATTTCAACAGGAACTAAAGTTCAAAGAGGAAAGAAGTCATGGTTTAAGTTTTTACAACATCATTTTATTTTAATAAACTGCAAAAAAATGTGCTAAAGCAAAGAGGTTCCTAAACCATACCTCATTTCCACTCTGATGTTTTCCAGTCAGAATTACTGCTTAAATAAATATTCTTTAAACCATGTTAGATTTTTTTCCTATTTGTATGGCAGCCTATTGCTGAAAGGCACCTTAGAATACTTCTGACACAAACCCCTCTTTTACAAAGGAGCAAACTGACGTTATTATTTCATCTAATCCTGTAACAATAAAAAAAAAAGGAAATAAGTACCAAAAGTAGTTTAAAATTACCAAGAAGTTGTTCCTCACTAATTAAAATAAGGAAGTTTGGTTAGTTTGATGTTAGTTAGGAAATAAATTATTTCAGAGTAACTCATCTGTATTTCTTGCTGTGTATCCAACTTTACTTGGTATGAGCTTTTCAACTCTACCTTCAGTTTTCTGGTTATTAAGAGTTTTAAGTAGCTTTTACATATTTATGCAATGATAATAAAAACAGCAAGTTCCTCAGAAACATGCGATTTTCTTTCAGTTTTTGTCTTTTTTCGTTTTTTGAGGAAGATTAGCCTTGAGCTAACTGCTGCCAATCCTCTTCTTTTTGCTGAGGAAGACTGGCCCTGAGCTAGCATCCATGCCCATCTTCCTCTAATTTATATGTGGGACGCCTACCACAGCATGGCTTGCCAAGCAGTGCTATGTCCACACCCAGGATCCAAACCGGTGAACCCCAGGCTGCCAAAGGGGAACGTGCGCACTTAGCCACTGCACCACCGAGCCGGCCCCATCAGTTTTTGTCTTTTAAGCAAAAAAATTTGCACCTCAAAAGTGTGGTGTTGCCCACTCCATGTTTTGTTTTGCTATTGATTGAATCAGTGTAACATTTCATGCTTTGGCTTCTAGTATTAGGTTGAACTGTATACACCTCCCATATCTGTAGGTCACAAGGGTCAAATATCAGCAATTTCATGTGGTCAAACTAATATTTACTGAAAAATGTAGTTTTTACTGCAAATTAGCTATATGATAGCATTATATCTTCTAGTCAATTATTTCTGGGTTCTGATATGTAAACCAAAAATGATAACATTTTAGTTATCAAACTAAATTTAATTTATAGCAAATAACTGTTTATCCTAGGAAATACTTTTATTTCCCTAAAAACAACTATTTGTATTCATATAAGACCTCCATGTACTAATCAAAAATGAAAAAGAGATTTTCCTTACTAAATGAAATAAGTCTAGTAAATAAGTCAAACGTAGAATGAGCTCAAATAAAAATCAGTAAAAGAATTCCATTTATAGATACCTTGTTGCATATGTCCATGGATATTAATCAGTCATCAGCACATGGGAATTGTGGGGGGAAAAATCCCTCAACTCTTAGTTATTTTTACACGCCCCTTGAGGTATCCAAAATCATAAGAAAATGGTGAAATGATGGAAAATACGGCATTGAGGAGAAAGGCTTATGTTTACCTGAATAACTTGCATGATTTAATCATTCAATTGCCTACTTAACATGGATTCCAGCTATGAAGACCTCAGATTCCCACAAAATTTCCACGCTCTACAAAAGGGAATATAACTAGAAAGAAATGGCTTGCAAAGACGGACTCGCATCAAAAGAACACAGCCTCATGTTACACAACTCTTTAACTAGCCCTTCTAACAGAGTTAAAAAATCTAAACAATTTAAAGTGTTGAAAAATCCAAAATATATATTCATTTTGGTGACGGATTGGCCACATGCATTGTGAACATGCTCCTCTACCTAATTGTTCCAGGTACCGAAAACATGCCAGCATGTTTTATTGTTTGGGACAAAACCAAAAATAAATAAGGGGTGAAGAGGAATTGAGAACTGGTAATTCCTAAAGAGAAAGTGAAGCATCCACTGCATTTACATAAAATAGCCAAGAAAATAATTTAAATACTTCTTAATATCTGTTATCCAACTTAAATCTCCTTCAAGCTTCCCTTGTCCAAAATAATTTGTAAAAAATCCTAAGAATGTTGTCATTTCTAAGACAAATATATCCTTTCGGATAATTTTATTCAAAAACACATTATTTGAAGAATGTAAGCAGGAAATTTCAGTTTGAAGTAAGTTCTGAAAAGTAAAAACCAAAACTACTGCCAGAAAAAAATGGAATTTGAAATAAGACAATAACAGGTCTTTATATTTACTAATAACAAAAACAAAATTCTATAAAATTAACCATGAACAATTTCGCTTCTGCTATGTCAGAATTACATTGGTCCAATTTGTCACCTAAAAACTGCCCTCTCTATTTACAACAGCTGTGTATGGAGAACAAAACCCTGCTGATTTGACTTTTGTCAAACACCATTAATTATAGCCAGTGACAAAAAGTTCAACAGTTATTTCAAATAATTATTTTTGCCTATATTAGACGAGACCATGTGGTTTTACCACAAATTGAAATAAAATATATCAAACTTGAAAATTTTATATGCTTATTTAAAAAACAAAATACTTGTGCTATAAATTCAAATAAAACACAATGATATCTTTAATATTACTGAAACAGCCTTCAAATTCAAAGCTACCTGCTTCTGTATAAACTCAACAACTTCCATTTCACTGGAGGAAGGGACTGAATCACTGCTTGCTGTGGAAATTATCTTATCTGTCTTAACTCTTAGGCTGTATCTCCCTTGGAAGGTTTTTTTTGGTGGCGGAAGAGTAGAAGAAGAGTGGGTGTAGTTTCTCTTAAACCTCACACATATGTATCTCCATCCCAGGTGTACTAAATGATGCCACTCCTCTTCTACATTTTACTTATTTTAATTCACTTTGCTGCTAATACTTTCAAAAATAATAAGTACATTGTAGTGATTATACAGAGTTTCATCAGCTTCTTTCACTAAATTGCTTTACTTCTGCCTGTTCTGGTAACTTGCAATGGTAAACTTGACAAGATGAAATCAGTACCATTAAAAGGAGAATAATTAATAAATCAATGTTGTCTTCATGATGACAACAGAGTTGTAGGCCATATTTTTGTTTAATTCATTGCTTTTTAACTTAAAAAGTAGGGTTTTATTTTCACATGCACTAAGCATCAAAAATTAAGGTAATTGTAATATTTCCATTCACATGCTTTGTCTTAACCTTGATCTTTGTCTGGGTAGTCTATTTCACCTCATAGACGTAACATTATTGGGTCATTTTTAACACCTGTTGGTACTTGTCCCTTTTGTTTCAGGCAATGATTCCACTTCTACATCAGTTGTCCCTTACATACATAAACAAATGTAGCTCGCCACTTACATGTACGTCAAGCTCTGTGGTTTATAGCATTTGAGAGATGGTAGAAAAGAAAAAAGGCTCATTGTAACTTTAAGAACTTTCAGACTTTATCAGTCAGAAAAGGAAATTTATACTATTTTCAACTTGAGCTTGAAACAATCTGTGGTATTTTAGCATTTGGCATGGATGTCTCATGTCACTTATCACATTATACCCTGCATTATAATTATTTCTGTAAATACTGAAGTTGTTTTTAGGGACCTCTAAGCTCCATAAGGGCAAGAGCTATTTCTTATTCATCTTTTTAAGCTTTAAAAAAATGCTCCTCAAATTTAATGTGCACACAGATCACCTGGGGAATCTGGTCAGCGTGCAGATTTCGCTCAGTAATTCTGGGACAGGGGCTGAAGCATTGCAGTTCTGACTAACTGCGAGAATATGTTGATACTGCCGGCCTGACAACCACACTGTGAGTTGCAAGGGCATACAAAACCCAACGCAAACCACGAACCACTTAAAGGTATTTCTTTCAATTTTCTGTGAGAGAAATAGGTATTTCTTTGGTTAGGTTTGGTAGAAAGCTAACATTATTGAGTACCTACAATGTGCCAAATACAGTTGATAATTCTCACATCCCTACGAGGTAGGTACTATTGTTAGCTCCATTTTACAGATAGGGAAACTGAGACACTAAGGTGAAATAAGTTATCTAAGTAATTGAACCCAGGTTTGCCTGAATCAAAGGCCTCTACTCTTAATCACATCAACATCTTAGCATCTCTTGGCCACAATCAATGAGGTTGTCCTGGATGCCCCGTCTCCCCTTTTCTCTCAGGGAAAATTTTCCATCCTTCAAGGCCCAGAAGGATGGCACTTCTTTGACTTCCTTCCACTTTATGTAATTTTCTGGCTGCTCTTGAGCTTCCTCAGAAATCTGTTCATCCTGCTGGTGTAGAACTTGCCAAAGTGTATTAGTTATCTGGGTGGAATCCTCTGGTCTTCTTTGCCAGGTGTCAAAAGCTTGAGAGCTGGAACTCGTCTTACTCATGTTGATACCCCAAGACTTACGGCATGGGAGCTTTTAAAAGATACAATGCCCAGGCGCCACACCCAGGGATTCAAATCTGTCTGATCTGGGTTAAAGCCTAGGCATCAGCATGTTTGTAAAAGAACCTAGGGGATTCTAATGTGCTGCCAGGTGACAATCCTTGATGTTGAGCTTCACAGGACATAGTGAGGGCTTGGACATTCACTCTAAGGGAGGTGGGTATCCTTTGAGGGTTTTGACAAGATCCCTCTGGCTGATGTGTTAAGAATCGTCTACAAGGAAACAAGGGTGAAAGCCAAGAGCTGGGCTATCAAGTAAGATGCCACCATAATAACCTAGCTAAGAGAGAACAGCCATCTGGACCCAAGGGAGTAGCATTGGAGGTGATGAGAAACAATCATGAGTCTAGATATATTTCCCATGGTACAGCCGACAGGAATTGAAGACAAATTGGATGTAGGGTCTGGCAGACAGAAAGGGAGCAAGGATGATGCCAAAGTTTTTGAGCAACTGGAAGACTAGGCTTGCTACTTACTAAGATGAGGAAGATGTCAGAAGGGATAAATAACATGTAAATACTTGACACTATTCATTCCAGAAGAGGGCCAGCCGCCCCTCTTAATTAAAATGGAGCCCACCCTTCGTAATGAAATTCTTTTCCTTGTCATACACTCTCTTCCTGATGTCCTTCCCTAAACCAGGACTCTTCCCCCAGCCAACTTCCCAGTTCTTCTCAGAGTCCTTCTTTCCCTTACAGATCCTTTCCCAAGTTTTACCCTATGCTTATCGGAAAATTTTTCTCCAGAAAGTACACTATTCTTGCTTCTTCCTCCATCCTGAGACTAGCTGCTATTGTTCTCTCAGTGACCCCACTCTTTCCCTCAACCCTGTTCTGAAATCCCTGCTTACAATAATCCATATCTGCCTGTTTTCTCCTCCTGCACACCTAACTAGAAAAACGTCTTGGTCACCCCACTGAATCAGCAATCAGCACGCTCCATACCAGCACACCATCAAGGAAAAAACAAACAAACAAAAAAAACACTCTGCCTCTGCTTGTAGAATTAAATGTTTTCAACATGAAAATATAATCTCTTGGTAAGCAGGAGAAGAGAGAGTATCAAAAGTGACATGCTCCCATTAAGAAAACACTGAAAATTATTTTCCCTGACAACCAAAGATGCATCTCAGCATACTCCTGGAGGGAAATTGGACTCTGTGGTGTCTTCCGTTGTAATCCTCAAAAATTATCTACTCTGTGATAGCTTATGATAATGAAAATTACACTCACCACGCCTTCTTCAATATCTAAAAACACTTTGTCCTATGCCCACAGTCTGTGATTATGAGAAAGAAACAAGCTGAGTAATCCAAACTGTGATGCTCACATTCAAATCCTGAAGTAATGGACTAGAAAAAATAATTTTCTGATGATGCCACAACTTTACAGATGAACACCGTTTAATGCTGCTAAAGCTACAGAGAAGAAGGGATGATTTTAATGTTGGCTTTATCTATAGATGAGATTTTTCTGCATGGCATTGTCAGAAGACATTTCAAATAAAAGACAAAGCACCTTGGGAGGCTTAGTGATGTGGGAGCTCTACATTTCTTCCACTAGAAATCTCAAAAGAATTCTCACCCAAAAGAAGAGTCATATGAATTTAACTAATTTGAGATGTTAAGTATCTCTTTGATATTAAGGCTAACACATAACGGAAAGTAGAAATACAATTCTTACACTTTTTATATAAATTCTAAATGAAATATGCAAAGCTACAAAAAAGCTACAGCTCCCTATTGTAAAAGAAATGAACACCAACATTTATATGATTCTATTGTACATCAAGCTGCATCTCACCTGGAGCTCATTACACAATTTGATTGGAACTTGGCTTAGTTTAGGGAAGAAAAGAAAGGTTAATAAAGCAATTATTCATGTGCTACCTAAAATCAGACAAGAATTTGAATCTTCAAAAAGGCACAGTAGATAAAGTTACTCTCAAAAAGGCTAATATTCCTAGAACTCACCAATACATACCATTTCAACAGTGTTCTTTGAACCATATTAAGTAACCACTTTCTCATTTAATTTTATCTCTGCAATTCCACAGTCACACACACACACACACTCTCTTTTTTAAAAGCTTACAAAATGATCGTGTCGTTAAAATGAAATTACTTTTTAACAACATTAATGCATAACACCTATTTAAAATGGCCTGTTATTGAGTTTATCATCAATTTTGAGCTCTTCTGCACATGCCCTCTTTTATCTCATATGGTGCAAGGAATATGATAAGTGTTGAAAACACATCTAAGACAGGTAAGGAGATGAATGAGGTAGATAAACTGATGATGTATGGACAGGAAGAGAAGAACATGAAGGTTCTGAAGGCCTGGTTTTAAGTAGGGAGGAGATAGAATAATATGAAAGCGAAGATAGAGGAAAAAAATAGTTGTGGATACTAAGAGCAATTTCCATCTGCTCTACTATTTAGACTCAAGTCAGATTTGACTATGACAGTAGGAAAATATCCAAGAAATCTGTAGAACTTGCTAGATAGACAGATGGATCAATCTATGCCTATATATAGATCTATCTATATTCCATCTATTTATCTATAGATCTATCTATCTATATCTATCTGTCTATATATATCCTTGTGTCTTGAGGTGTGAATAGAGAAATCTATTAGTTTGAACCACATGAAATTGCCTGACCTACAACAATGGCCACTGCAAATGGTTCAAACTGAGACAAATATTTTCACAGTCAATGCTAATTATCTCCTGAATTATCTTTCCTCTCTTTTCCTCCCATCCATGACTTAGGTAAATATGCTGGAAAATGGGCAACTGGAAAGTTCCCCTAAAGAGGCCGTGGGACTGCATGAGGTCACTCTGCTGGCCATGGGAGGAGCAGGGACCAGAAATCAGGGCTTACTCCCTAGCCCGGTGCTCCTTCCACAACACCACTGTGACAGTGGAAGGTTCAAAAAGAGAAACAGAGTGGAAGGAAGGGCAAATGTCAGATTTACCTGCACACTCAGAATTTCACTGACAAAATTACATCTATAAAAATAGAGCTCCCTTCCACTTCACGTACCAGAGAACAAGGAAGGAATAAAAAATGAGTCAGCAGAAAGAATGACAGTTCCCTCGAGTTCCATGAGTTAGAGGCATTTTTTAGGGTCAATCCCAAGTTTGCCAAATTCAAGAGTTCTCTGCTGGTGATTAGTCAACATGATTGACAATAAGGGATACTTTAAAGAGCTACTCATCCTGCCATGATGGACAGGGTTGGACAGGAGAGCCAGTGCAAAGGATTTTATACCCTCAGTCATTAATACTGTCCTGAAAAATAAGAGCTCATCCCATTCACAGTACAACTCCTCCTTTAGCTAGAAGTTAAAGACTGATTTCCAAGTTCCATGGAAGTGTCACTAGTGGATTTAACGAGAGATCGACCATGGAGCACATGGAGAAGAGAAGATAAAGAACATAGTTAAGAATCTGATCAACCCAAATAACTCACATAAGCAGATTATGGGGGGGTGGGGGAATGCTCAAAGCTGATTTGAAAGATCTTCACAGATCTCTTAATAGCCTCAAACTTGTTAATGGAATTTAACAGGCTGTTACTGTAAGCATCCTTGATGATCACTGGGCACCACAGTGTGGTTGAACGTCCTCAAGATTTTCTATCACAGATTTGCTGGTAAGCTTGTTAAAAGCCAGGCTGCCTCTGGTGAGTGGCAGGTGCTGAAATAACTTGGACTGTACAGTGGGAGAAAATGTTTTGTTCCCACCATCAGGAGTTGTTAAGGTTATAAAATTTGAAACTGAAAATTGGTCAACAACAACAACAACAAGAATCTGCTGCACTAACTAAAATGGATTCTATATGTGAAAAAGAAAATTAACTTTTCTCACTCAGTTTGTGGTCCAAGAAAACCAAATCAAAATATTGGGTGAATGTTGTGATTGTCTGCTGTTAAAGGCAAAGATGTTATTTTAAATAATTGCAAAGAAACTTTTCAAAAGCCTTCAATAACAGTTTCAATAATATTTAAACCTAGCTCTAGATGGCAAATACATCTTTGCCTTCCTGTGAAAGTGGGATGGCTAAAAACTTTTCTCAGGAAGACAACAGAGGTGACTCTTAAATTTAATCTTCTCATATTTTCACCAGGGCTAAATTACAAGCAGTATGTTGGTGAGTTGTAAAAGTCAAATAAAGAAATTAAATTTAGCACAGTGTTTACAATGGTGCTTTCTCATTCCAATAATAATGAGGAACTCATAAAAGTCAGGCTTCTAAGAATAGCAGATTTGTTAGACTTATTTTTAAATTTATGGGCATCAACAAATAGCATAGTTTCCAATATTTTATTTCATCTGATTTTTTTAATCTGGCTGGCAATTTGCTTAAAATATTCACACTTCCATTTTATTGGTTGCTAGATGAACTTTTATTTGTAAATACACTGTGCCTACTTTTAAACTGCTTGTTTGGCTTTCAAGTTTGTGTTTAAATGCATAAACATCAAAAAGGAGATAGCTAAAAGCTACTTTAAGATCTGAGAAACAATTTTGAAAGTTTTGCTGACTCCCAAACTAATCTTCACCAGCAACAGAAACTACTCTCATTAGTAATCAATAATAAAGAGAATGTACAAAAAATAAATGCCATAAAATGTTCTTGTTTCAACTATCATGTGTGTTTAAGGTTATCAGCTTAGAACTGTAAAGCACCCAACAACCATGACAAATACCGCTAACCAACAAACATTTAACGTTTGTCTATGCCAGCACTTCTCACACTTTAATGGGCAGAGGAATCTCCCCTCTTCATGGATTCTTACTGAGGAGGTCTGGGAGGGGCCCAAGATTCTGCATTTCTAACATCTCCGTGGTGTGATGCTGATTGCTGTTGATCTGAGGTCTAGACTTCGAGTAACAAAAGCCTATTGTGTACTAAACACTATACTAGGCAAATATTTTTACATTTAACCTTCTTAACTACTCTATGATATAGGTAGTATTATCCTCACCTATCAAACAAGGAAAGTGAGGAAAAGCGAGATTTCATACAACTAGTAAGTGACAGGACCAAAATATGAACCCAGGTCTCTTTGAAGCCAAAGCCCCTTGTCTACAATATTTCACTGCATTCATCTCTCAAGAAAAGAATTTCTCATTGTCGGAAGTTAATGCCCTGTACTAACAACATGCTAATCCAAGATGAATTTATTTAAATCAATGGTAGAATAGTTTAAAAATCCAGATGCTTAGGCCCCACTCCAGTGTATTTCTTTTTCAATAAATGTGGTGGGAATTGAGATTTGTAAATCGTTTCACCATCTCTACAGGTGACTCTGGGAATCACTAAAGTTATTCATTTGTTATGCTGTCTGAAGACAAAGCCCACTGCAATAAATGCCATCTGCATTCCATTTGTTACTGAAAATGGAAAGTATGAAGTGTGGATGCTGAGCAAGTATGTGGGCTTGAGGGAAAACACCTCGTCTTAAAAAAGGTTAGATGTTGATTTAGCATTTTCTATTGGATGACAATACACAAAATGTAACCTTTCAATTAATCCCTAGGCCTGAGCTATAGTCCTTTTGTAATTCTCCCTTATTTCAGGAAAGGCTCTGATCCAAAAGATGCTGGCATATCCAGCAGCTGTATGTAGGAAACCATTCCATTCTGAAACTTCCCTAGGAGGCCAGGATATTGGGATGAAACTGGTTCTGAAAGGGTTCTTTTCCCCTCTACTTTCATGCTGTTTTAATAGCAAGCACACGTCATCAGAAAATATATAACTAGCCAGAGCTCCTCCTGATGACTATTATTATATTTTCTGGAGTTTAAGTAGGGCAGGCCTCTCTTCCTATTTCTGTGTTTACAGGCAAATTTTTCAGGAGAACCAACCATTTTACAGGACTTTTATACTGGGCCATTTGTGCAATATGGAACAATAAAATGTATGAAGAAATCTCGGCAACACAAAAGTCGTTTCAAGAGAAAAAAATGAAACATGGAGTGGGGCCTTACACCATCAATATTCCCCTAAGTAGAAAGTTCTATCAGCCTTGACAACAATCCCATAGGTTGCCAGAGGCTTTTCACCTGTTTCACCATTACTTTTAGGCTGCAGTTGATTCAGTAGTTATCAGAGAAAACATGTCAGCACCAAGGTAGTGTGTCATCAGTGACAAGCTGGAACCAGTTACTCAACCTATGTTTGGGAAAGATGCATGTAAGTCAGATTCTACCATTTCTGTCAACATTAGAAGTGACTAGATACACACAGTTTTTCTTCTCCTCTCTTCAAAAGTTGCTGCTAGATTCAAGTTTATCAGACAGAATTCCAGCATACTTAATTTCAACAAGTCCTTATTCAAAGGATATAAAGAGCAATGATCTCAAGAGAAGATAATAAAGTTACTTTTTGGACTAATAAGAAATCCATGGCCTATTATTGCTTTAATCAAGAAAATCTGGCTGTTAGAAGTGAAAACATGATATCAAGATACCCAATCACATCTTTCATTCACTATTACACACATAGAAATATTTTATTATGGGTAATTTATATGTATGTGTGTGTGTGAGGAAGATTGGCCCTGAGCTAACATCTGTTGCCAATCCTCCTCTTTTTTGCTTGAGGAAGATCGTTGCTGAGCTAACAACTGTGCCAATCTTCCTTATGTGGGATGCCGCCACAGCATGGCTTGACAAGCGGTGCTAGGTCCACACCTGGGACCTGAACCTGTCAACCCTAGGCCGCCAAAGCGAGCATGTGAACTTAACCACTATGCCACCGGGCTGGGCCTGATTATGGGTAATTTTTAACAGAGTCTTATTCCAAAGAGGATTCCACATCGATTTTGGGGGTACAATGCAGCACAAAACCAGTATGCAATGCATTACTTCCCAATGAGAAGATTCTAAATGCCACACTTCCCAATACTTATATATGGTATGTGCATATTTTAGCAGATAACCCCAAATGGAGTGCAAAGTTATCAGTAAAAATATTCTGTTAATATGATATTTAAGAGCACTCATTAACAGAAACATCTTTGCTATGCATACTTTGCAGCACCCTGCTATTCAAAGCATGGTCTCTGGACCACCAGCAGCAGCAGCAGCAGCAGCAGCAGCAGCATCACTGGAGAACCTGTTAGAAATGCAAAATCTCAGGCTTCATCCCAGACCTGCTGAATCAGTGTCTGCATTTTAACAAGATCCCCAGGTGACTCATAGGCACTTTAAAGTTTTAGAAACACTTGTGCAGCAGTTACTGAGCTAGGCACTTTATATTTTCTTTTTAATTTAATCCTCACAACAACCGTATTAGATAGATACTATTCTTTTCATCATTACCATTTTGTGAATGAAAAAACAAGACTCGGTAGTAACTTTCCAAAGGTCACATAAACAGGAAGGGACAAATGCAAACCCAGGGCCGACAGATACAAAAACCCAACTTGCTTCTCTGCTGTGCTGTCTTGAAGGCAGAACGTCTTCGTGCAGAGCCTGTGGATAGATGTTGGATACTTTGCAGGATTTAGTCCACCTTTCTCATGAGGAGGTTCAGTTTTCAACCAACTTTCAAAGGAGTCTCTGTCCCAAAAAAGTTTAACAATCACTTCTTGAAATTCTTGTTGTAAACAGGTACAGGCGCAAACAATTGAAAAGCAATGCACAAAAACGTATTTTCTTAACATTAATACTTTAATCCTTGAAAATTGAAGATTACCACTACAAATGAAAAAGCCATATTCCAAGCAGCAATTTACATTTATACACATTGAAAAATCTGTGGTCACGTAATTTTTCTTTCCTGCTGATTTTAGGATGCTTAAGAAATTAAAAGGAGAAACGAAAATGAAGGACACTTCATGCTGAAATTTCAAGTATAGGTGAAATTCAGCTCATCTCTCTGGATTTTAAAAACACAGTGGTCAAGAGCGTAGCTTTTGGAATTCATGCATTATCTGGGTTTGAATTTTAGCTCTACCTTGTGTCATACACATAATCTTGAAAAAGTCATGTGGTTTTTTTAAATCTTAGTTTCCTAATGCAAAATGAAGATAAGGATAGCATTGGTCCCTAAGCTCGTTTTATTACCTAAGATAATGTAGGCAGTCACCAGCTCTGGTGGTCTAGTGGTTAAGATTCGGAGCTCTCACCATCGAAGCCTCGACTGGTTTCTCAGTGAGGGAACCACACCTCCGGTCTGTCGGTTGTCATACTGCAGTGACTGTATGTTGCTGTGATACTAAAAGCTATATTACCGGTATTTCACCCATCGTGGACAGGTTTCAGCAGAGTTTCCAAACTCAGACAGACTAGAAAGAAAGACCTGACCACCCACTTCAAAAAAATTGGTCATGAAAACACTACGAATAGCAGTGGAATATTGATACAGCGCCCGAAGGTGAGAGGATGGCACAAAAAAGACCAGGCAGGGTTCTGCTCTGCTGTACACAATGCCACTAAGAGTCAGAATTGATTCAATGGCACTAACAACAAAATATAGGCAGAGGGCCTAGCGAAGTGCCTGGCAATGTAGTAAGTACTCAATAAATGCCGTCAATCATTACTGAAAGTGCTGTATCTTATCAGTGATTATTATATTATTAAGAGACTTACTGGAGTTTTTCCAGGGTCCAAAAAGCTGCTCATCAGATTATCTAATCTTTGTAAATAAAAGGATGGGCATATAAGGAATGAGTGTTGGCCTAAACGCAAAGTTTAAGGGGGAACTTAAACCCCTTTCATTTACATTTTTAGGGTGAATCAAAATTTTAGTGATTCTCAAAGTGTAGTTTCCAGACAGCAGCTTCATCTTCACTGGGGACTTGTTAGAAAAGCAAATTCTCAGGTCCCTCCTCAAAAGTAAACCAAAACTCTGGGGGCGGGACCAGCAATGTGTGTTATTGCACAAGTCCTCCAGCTGATTCTAATGCATGCGAAGTTTGAGAACTGCTGGTATAAATGAAAAGGAGCATTAGGCAAGGACCGTCTGAAAACAAATATACCTCCACCTGTCCTCTAAAGGGCCCTCTTCAGTGTGTGGCCACCCGAGGCTGTGATTAAATCTCTTGTGATCTGCGACACCTGTCATCATAGGCTCTTCCCAGGAATAAAGTCAGATGAGACTGAGGAGGCAGAGGAAATGCATATTTGCATAAATATGCAGTTCTCAACTTCCTAAAGTCAGGGCGTTATCCTCCTAGAAACTGCCCCCACCTCACCAAAGGGGATTAATGTAATCACTAAATTATGGAGTGCTGTGAACATTTGCATCAAAATAACATATCATTTTCTACAGAAATAAATTTCAAGCGCCTGATCCTAGCTTACAGCCTGTATTTTACTAGGGCAAATTGGACATCTATTTAGGTTTAAAGCAGAGAGCTGTTAACTAATAAGAAGCAAAATAAGAGAGAGTGTAAAGCATAGAGGTTAAGAGTGTTGATTGTGAAGTCCTGCTGCCTGTTTTCCTAACCCAGCTCCCTCAGTTACAAGCTCTGTGACCTTGAGCAATGAATGAATCATCCTTTGCCCCAGTCCTTTGTCTACTCGAAGGGGATAATAACAATAGTACTCATCTCACAAAATGTCAAGGATGAAAGGAATTCACACATGTACAATACACAGCACAGTGCCTGACAGCTAGTAAGTGTTCAATAAATGCTCATTTTTCAAAAAGGTTGATGAAACAAGGGGTGGGCCTGGTGGCATAGTGGTTGACTTTGTACACTCTGCTTCAGCAACCTGGGGTTCACAGGTTAGGATCCCAGGTGTGGACCTACATACTACTCATCAAGCCATGCTGTGGCAGCATCCCACATAAAAAAATAGAGGAAGCATCCCACATAAAAAAATAGAGGAAGATTGGAAAAGATGTTAGCTCAGTGACAATCTTCCTCAAGCAAAAAGAGGAAGATTAGCAACAGATGTTAGCTCAGGGTCAATCTTCCTCACCAAAAAAAAGGTGCACGAAATGGAACAAAAAACATGGCTTCTTCTGTCTTTGTTAGTCTTGTAAAAAGGAATCCATTTCCTTTAACATGGGGGTTTAGAACAATGCTGTATGTTTGGATACTCTGCACGGCACCTACAATAAGATCACAACCTTTATGTGGTTATGATTACTTAATTATTTCATGTAATTTGCCAGGTTTTTTCAACCAGATTGCTGAGAACCATTGAGGACAAATGCCTTTCTTTGTTTCCTTGCATCCCCCACTGTGTCTTCCCCACAGTAGCTGCTAAGCACATATTCATCTGTGATGATATAACATGAAGAATAAAAATCTGAACTATAAATTACAAATTTCAGAATTCACTTATTTGTAAAAAGACAGGCACAAAATTAAAAATAATTCACCTAGCTTAAATATTACTAAACTTGTTTTAAATTTATTGCCAAAAATGTATCTAAACATCAAGTAATGTCTACTGTATTAACCATAACAACTCAACCCAAGGTATCATAAAGCCGGAGCCAAATCACCTTCTTAAAACATTATAAAGCACCTACTCCTCAATGACATAAAAACCTGTTTATGACATTGAACATAAAGACCGATGAAGGTTATACCATCCAGCCCTTCTAAAACTCCTTTAGATTGTTTTACCGATGCTCCACCAGAGATAAGAAAGTTATTACCTGAAATAAAACCTCAGTTTCAATTTATTGCCACATTTCCAGGCATCCCATATCAAACATAACTATAAATAGTAGGATCCTCAAACTACAAGTCCAGTCTAATTTATAATTTATTTCCCCACTATTCCTGTCTTTCTGTCCTGGAATGCTTCAGCCTGAAAGAAACACCTTACTGTTTCATAAGTTCAGTTTGCAGACCCACTGCAAATGGGACATTGTCCCCTTGGCTGCGCTGTGATGCGGCGATAGGGCAGGCATATTGCTATCTCCAGAATACAATGGCTTCCTTGCCCACATTTCCCTTCCCTCTGTCTCACACTGCTAACAGCTAATAGCACAGTTTCTATAGAAGCTGTCACCAGGGAACCGTCCAATGTACTTTGGCAAAGGAATTATTTCACCCTGTAAGAAAAGAGGATAGAAGGACACTAAAAAGAATAATCTCTCGCTTGGATGCTGGCCATCTAATTAAATTCAGAAGGGTATTGATTCTGTCCACCTAGATTAACTTTAATTTTATGTATAACCAAATCATAGATTCAAATTAACCAATACAGATCCCTGAAACTCCTCCAAAACTGTATCGAATATCAGTAAATGAAATTTCTCAAGTGACTGTGACTGCAGTCCAACTTGGATTGTTGATAATTTTCTGTTTTAACATAAAATCTCTAGCACAGAAGGATAAATCGAGGCAGTGTATTAAGTGCAGTGCAGACCACACAATTTAGCAAATAAAGAAAGCAGAAACTTTCCAATGTTCATTAAGGATATGTTATTATTCCAGAGAGTTATAAAATATTCAAGAGCAGCATTTTAAATTAAATTGATGGCATGTGCAATAATTTTTCACCTAAAACATCACACATTGTAAAAGTATTTGCATATATTAAAATCCAAATATTCCAAAGTTCACACATGGTGACAAGGATATCAAATCTTGAATCCTAAGCTTGCCTAACCAATATCTGGTTAGTGTGTCCCACATCTTTACTAAATGCTGAGCAAGAGGAAATAAACTAAGTATTTGGATCTGAGCCTTAATAATTTTCAATGTCAGGTCATAAATCTCCTGACAGGAAAATATTAAATTCTAAAATCACTTCTCAAAGAATTTGCAGCATTGTTTTCTTCAGATTATTTGCTACATAGCACCAATTTTGTTATCTCTAAGTTAGTGTGGATATAACTGAGTCAGGAAAACATAGGATGGACCAAATCAGGAATCCATACATTTCTACCAAGTTTCCACTTAATTGTCGTGCTGGTCTATTTCTCATATAATTATCACTCACTAATATTGAATATTTTTTTCCTGAAATTGGCTCAAACATCCTTAAAATGCATAGATGACAGAAAACTCAGATGGTGAAGGAATGTTTTCGTTGTTAAACTGAACTAACAGTTCCCAGAATCGTCTTCAAAGAATAGGACAAAGAAATAGGTAACTATATGTTTAAGAAAATACATACCTTCCACATAATTTTCCAAATCTCCATGAATTATAGGAAAACAAATCTGAAAAAGTTTTAATGGCTGTGGAGAATAAAGCAGATAGAACTTTCAGAGAACATTTTTTCCTTCTAGAAAGAAACATTCAATGTCCCTAATCAACCCACTAAATGTTAACAAATTGTGTTTCTTGAACTCTTTCAAGAGGACCACTTTAATCTTCCAAGAGAAGAATGTCTAGGGCAAGATACAAAGATTTCTTACCATGATTACTGTTCAGAAGCTAAAAATAGGCATCTAAGAAAATTGAGATCAAGACAACTTCCTGACACAAACCTGACCTAATTCAACTGACTGATCTTTATCAGCCCCTGCTGCAGACACAGAGGGCTGTGAAGCTTCTCTTAAGAATAAGAGACCACACAGAAGACTCAGAGCCCTGAGGGCAATTTGCCTGTAAAATAATCAGGCTCACAAAAGATTAGAAATTACCTAATGTCTGTTAATGAAAGACCTGCTAAATAAATTTTAGAAAAATCCATGCAATGAAATATTACATAGCTGTAAAAAGGGAGGCAGGGAGGCACTTCTATATATGGAACAAACTTCAAGAAGTAGTGTAAGGGGAATAAAAACAAGCCACAGTAAACGTCCTATAATATGTTAATACTTAATACACACATCCACACATACATAGCACAACATTCTGGAGGACAACACTAGAAATGTGTGGCAGTGACTGATTCTGAACAGAGGAGAGGAACAATGAGGAAAAAGCAGGAGAGATATAGACATTTCACTTCATGGCTTTTCTATCTTTAAATATTGTACTTGTACAGCTAATACATATTTTTAAATCATATTTAATAGCACTAGAGAAAAAATAATGCCTGTGTCTAAAAATATTCAGCCAAGTTAGCAGTCCTTCACATCTAACTGCACGTCCTACAAGGAGTCAGGACAAAAAGCCCTACAACGTCCAGATGATTTCCATTTCACCTTCTCCTCACTCACGAGGAAGCTCCACATAACAAAGACTGTTTTAACTTTAGGTAAACATCTTTTCCACCTACTGTTCCTTGGATTGTTTAAAGTAAATTTCCCATCAAATAAGGCGATTTGGTGGCAATAGACATTTCCCTTCCCTATTAACCTCCATTACCCTCTTTACAAAAGCTTCCCCAAACAATCACACATTCTAAGTTTTAAAACGGTGCCTTCAATGGAAAGGCAGCTCCAAAGCCAGTCCCTAGCCAACAACCACCATTCATCTCTAAACCTTTCTATTTAGGAATTCTGAGGCTGACACTACCTTGTCCCCACACTTGAAACAAAAATTCCCCATTCGGTACAGCCCTCCTTGACAGCACTACAATCTGAAGGTTCTGAGTAGGTGAGACAGAACATAGTGTTACAAGTGAGGGCTTTGAAAACAGACTGCCCAAGTTTGAACCCTGGATGTGCCACTTACTAAGTAAATTTGAGCAATTTACATAACCTTTGTATGACTATTTCCTTATCTTTAAAATATGGATAATCATACTATTTAATCTGATAGCATAATTTTTCATTCTGCAGGTTGCAACCCATTAGTGTGAGTAATAAAATCAGTTTGCTTAGTCACAACTTTTATTTCTTTAACTGAATGAGACAGAATCAAATAGAATAGCAAGAAAATACCATGAGTTTTAAACATAGCAAAAGTTGATCACGAATTTTTTCCATTCATAGATAATATATACATAGAGGGAGTATATGCGCGCTAAGTCTCAATTTCTCATTGGGGATCATGTTCAAAAGCCTAAAAGCCTCTGTTACAGGTTGACTATAAGCAAAAAAACGTATAAACAAATATCAAGTACAGCAGTCCCCCCTTATCCACGGTTTCGCTTTCCAAGGTTTCAGTTACCTGTGGTCAACCACGGTCTGAAAATATTAAATGGAAAGTTCCAGAAATAAACAATTCATAAGTTTTAAATTGTAACACCATTCTGAGTAGTGTGATGAAATCTTGCATCCATCCTTCCTAGGACCTGAATCATCCCTTTGTCCAGCGTATCCATGCTGTATACACTACCCACCCGTTGTCACTTAGTAGCCCTCCTGGTTATCAGATCGACTGTCGGGGTATCATAGCACTTGCATTCAAGTAACCCTTATTTTACTTAATAATGCCCAAAGCGCCATTAGTCTCTTACTGTGCCTAATTTATAAATTAAACTTTATCATAGATATGTATGTATAGGAAAAGATGTAGTATATACAGTGTTCAGTACTATTCTCGGTTTCAGGCATCCGCTAGGGGTCTTGGAAAGTATCCCCTGAGGAAAAGGGGGTGGGGGGGACTGCTGTACTTAGCACACTGCCTAGCACTTAGTAAGCACTCTGTGTTACCTTCTGTGATATTTGTTATAATACTGATAATCTATTTTTGTCATTATCATCATTATCACCTGTAGAACTTGGAGAAGTAAACAAGTAAACTCAACATATAAACGATGGCAGCCAAAAAGTTACATAAAAATACAGTTCTTACTGAAGTTTAATTAATGATATTAACATATCTATAGAAATAATTGTCAAGGATCACTTGGAAAATTTTAAAAAGCAGAAAATGGAAAGAAATATTATAGTAGGTTTATGTAATATGGTTCAGGTAAGAGAGACACTGAATTTAGGCATTCTTAGCAATCTGAAAATTAATAACCTCTGTGTGTGTATGTGTGTATGTGTGTGTGTGTGTGTGTGAGAGAAAGGCATTCATACAGGTTCATAATGACCTGGAGAAAAAATAAACTTCTCTTTCCTCTGATTCTATGTTTGCAAAGGAAAAAGCCAATACTAATTCTACCTCTCACTTGCAGCAATATGGAGAAGGTAGGGCACTGAATCAGTTTCACCAGCGATCCAACCACTAAACAAGGATATCCCAACTCTAAATGTTAACTTGCGCACAGTAAGAAGAAATGGGAGAGTTAAACAAGAGTATTGTAAAATTTTATTTTTGTGCTCCTCATTGTAATTTGAAAAATAAAACTGGCATTCTGATTTGCACATAGGTTCCTTAGGAGTCTGGTGAGCATGAAGCTGTTGCTGAGACACAGCCCAATTCTTTCTTTACTGACCAAACCCAGTTTTAGGACCACATGGTTAGAATAACATGATCACAGTCAGAGATATGGTCACCTGAGAAGCCTTTTTGGGCCACCAAACATTGGCCTTCAAAGAAAGACGTATCCCAGTGGTTTTTAAAATCTTATTTAGTGGTAGAACCCAATCTAAAACCTTATGACATGTAAAACAGAAAACCAAGGTTCCCCTAGTTAATATGAGCAAACCGGTTGGTTGGGAGGGGAGCCTAGGAAACTTTCCTGATCATTCCCCAGCAATTCCTACTCCTTTCACGTGGCGGATTTTGAAGGAGCTCTGCAGGGTAGTTTGGAAGCCTCTATTCCATCTCTGTAATTATGAAACTATAGCATGCAACAGAATGATCAGGAAGGCTTGTTAGAACCCAGATGGCTAGACTCCACCAGTGTCTGATTCAGAAAGTCTAGTGTAAAGCCTGAAAATTTGCATTTCTTACCAATTTTTAAGGTGATGCTGATGCTCCTGGTCCAGTGACTACACTTTGAGAACCACTGCCCTATCACATCTCTTCAACACATTTGCTTAATATAGTGAAAACAAGGATCACCTGTATTTTATTCCTTTGCCACTAATTTGAGAAATTTGAATATTTTTATGACAATAGCATTCTAAAAACTCAAGATATAAAAGTAACTGGATTTGGGGATTTGTTTTTCAACCAAGTAGTTTTTAATCCTAGTGATTTAGCATCATGAACTGAGAACACACTCACCAGGGCATGACATCAGCTCTGGTAAAGTGCTATAGCAGCAAACGTTCCTAAAAGTTCTTTAGGTTCTGTTTGCTTACAGAACAATAAATGTTCCCTGTTTGGAAATAATCCCCAAATGTTCCCTCTTGTTTAAATTGCATGAATTCTTAACATACGCAGTACACATATTGTAATCTCTGACTGAATGGAAGCCTTTCTTTTCTCAGGGAGAATGGAAGGGTGTTATTTTCAGGAACAGTGAGGCTACCTTTACCATTTTTTTCCCTAACTGGCAAAATACTGCAATAAAGTATTGCTCAACTCAGACTGCGACAATTTTCCCATCTGTCAAAATATTTTAAATAGTATCAAGCTGGTATTACTTTGTCAAAACATTTCATCAGAAACAGTATCTAAATTTAAACAAGCAGTTCCTCGAACTTTGTAAGTAAGGTGAATAAACTGTCACTGACACAATATATTTTTTGGAAAATCCGCAAAGTCTCATTAGAAAGACCTTGAAAGAAATGAGTGTTTAAACCAAGGATGCATGCACGCTGGGGAGAGAAAAATGAATACTGCAAAAAGGACTGAACATTTCAGTGTCCTAGAAATGACAGACTTCAATTCTTCCCAAACAGCATAAAACAAGCCTAGCTTTACAAATAATTCTGGTCAGTCTCAATCAACTTACAGTTGTGCAATACAATATAGGCCATGTAGATTGATGTAGAGACCTTAACTAGCCTAAACAGGAGCTTGAGTTTTGGAGTTGATGCCATTGCTCATTCTCCCCTCACCAGCCATGTGACTTTGTGTAGGTGTCCTGATGTTTCCAGACCTCAGTTTCTCCATCTGCACACAGAGGTAAAACCTGCCTTATACAGTGGACTTAAGATATGGCACTAAGAAGGCATTTGATGGACTCTATTTTCTTGCTGTGTGTTCATCCACAAAAATTCGTGTTAATTCCCAAAATTTGAGTTTAAATCAGGAGACAGTATGAATAAGAAGGAACCTTTCATATCAACAGTGTACATAACAGCTTCTGGCTTCATATATTCCCTACTTCTTTTCATTAGAAATCTAACACAAGAAAAGGATTAACGGGACGTTCTCTCCAGGTCTGAACTACCTAACACTTTTTCCCCACAAAGTAGTATCTCTTCAATCATTTGCAGAAGCTACCAAAACTTTCACATCTTCAAAAAATTTTAAATTCCCTCTCAAGTACTAAATGCAGGAGGGAGCAGAGTGTATTCGTAGTAAACAATAAGGCTGTGAACTCTCCAAAGATTAAATAATTACAGATCAGAGTTCAAGTTTAACTTTTTCCTCACAGAAGTTTTCCTTTCTTGTACATGGTCAAGCAAGCCTACACAACTATAAATGAAATAGGGCTAAAATGGTGACATTTTTTCCTCTTTGATTTTTAAAATATTCTATGTGGGCTCATTTTGCAAATTTCACATTCGAAGTAATCTAGATAGGCAGCCCCAAGTTCATTAAATGAATTAAGTAGTCTTTAACAATCAAAATTGGTTCACAACACTGTTAAAATGTTTAAATTAATTGGGCATGTAAACATAAACTAAGACAATGTGCTGAAAATTTTATTTAAATTGAATTATTTACGCAAAGAAATTTTTCATCACTCTTCAGAATCATAGGATAACTTTTAACTAAGAATCTAATTTATTTGTAACACTTTCATACATACGTATATTTGCTGGTCTGAGAAATATTTCTCTTCTTCTTTTTGTATGACTTCAAGTATTTTCATTACCTAGAAAGTACATCTGGCCAGATGGAGAATCACGGATGAAAAGCTTTCTTTCCCACAATGATCTTTGATGTTAATCAATGATATACGTTGCTTTTATGTACGTGATTACTGTTTTTAAAATATCACTATGATTTTGATTGTTACGATTTTATAACGTTAGAAACCACTTTTAGAATCTAAGTATGGCTAAGCACTTAATTTGAGAAAACAAAATGGTATAACAAGAACTTTGGCTTTTTTTTAATGGCCCTAAACGATTACCATTATTTTCTCAAAAATCAATGTTCAAGACAATTCTCACATTAAGAGCCTTTTCTAATGTGCACTAGGCAGAAGTTTCATTGAAGTGCATTCTTTTTGTACTCTTGGACTATCAGTGTGAAAGTGCATGCAGATTAAGGCACCAATTACTTGCTCACAGACACAAAACTAATAATGGTGGAGCCAGGATCTGAACCCATCAGGAAGTATGGCTTCAAAGCAGATTGCCTTGCAAACCCCCTCACACCTCTCCAAGAGGAAAGAGCTGTCTTTCAAGGAGTATACAATCTAGCTAGGAAGCGAAGACACAGCACACAACAAGTTTAATAATAAAAGTGAGAAATACAAATTCAAGTTAATAAATGGAAAACCTGTCACAGTGTGAACTGTGCAGTGAGGATAAGGAGTGACATCACTGCTGCCTCAGCTGACCATGAGAGACGACTCCCTATGAGGAGTCCTGAAGGAGGCCTGAAGAATGGGAAGAATGCAAGTAAGCAGGAGGTGTTTCTCACGTCCAGAATAACAGGAGGAAGGTAAGCAAACAATCTGGTTGAAGTGAAGGATTTATATTCGAAAATATTGATGAAGCTAGAGAATCAGTTGAAAACATTGTAGGAGTCTTGAATTAAAGTCTGGAGTTAAGGCTTTATCCTGCGAGCATTGGCATTCTGTCCAAGGACTATGAACAGATAAGTGCCGTGATCAAAAGGTCTTTGAGAAAAGTATTCAGCAGTAGCATGAACAACGGTATGTGAGGAGAGACCAAAGTTGTGTGTGGAAGGCTTCAAATCTACTGGTCAATTTCAAACTACTCCTATGTTACTCTTAAACTGATCTTAACATCACTTTTTATTTTCTTACAAATGCTGCTACTTCAGAACCACATAAATACAGTTTTGGAACACGTCTACAGCTGCTTCACTCAGATTTGCTTCTCAAAACATGCTATAGCAGATGCTGTTGATGACCCCTCCATATCTATTAGCCTTTACCACTGCAGCATATGCTGGCCAGACTTTGATTTCCAACTGCCAGCACCTGTATTTCTTTTCCAGTGGCCAGAAGTGCTGGGCCCTGCCCATCAAGTCCTGCCCCACAGCCCTCAACAAATGACTAGGTCAAGAGTTAGTACATAAACACCTCAGTTCACTCACCCCTGGGTGGAATATCTCTGACTTGCATATTGTGCGCTGTTTCCCTCAGTTCCCCAGTAGAATTAAGCTTTAGTTAACCAGTGTAGCAACTTACTTGATATCATAGTATTTTTTTTGGCTGCCTTCCATTCCCTTTCTCATTTCCCCTATTAGAGTTTCCTGGAATCTCCTCCCAAATAAATGACTTCAATTTGATTCCTTGCCTCAGGGCCTACTTGGGATTGGGGCGGACCCAAACAAACATACATCAGTGTTTCAGCCCCCTCACCTTGGCTCAAGTTACCTTCCTTTTTCCGACAGTCTCTCAGACCCAGAAAGTACCACCCTTTACCCCTAGTCCAGATTTCCTGAACCAGCTTCTGTGCCAGCTCCCTTTCCTGAACCTTCAAACAGTTATCACCTTTACCCTTTATTTGCTCTATATCACATGGTACATTACATGTATGTCTTATCTTCTTATCTAAGAGGCCTCTACCTAAAGATCAGAAACTTTGCTTCTTTGTATCCTCCACAAGGGCAGGTTTGTGTTATTCAAATGCTTATTGATTACTACTTCTCCCTGTTGACTTACAGATCAGAAAACCTGCTGATAAAACCGGAGTCACACTTTATTTATCTTAGGGTTTAGACATGAGTCTTCAGAAATACATGATTTGGCAGAGTGAAAGAAGGTGAAAGAACCAGCAAATGTGAATCTAGCTTTCTAGCTTCTAAGTGGAAGCACACTGTTAAATGTTTTCAGCTTCCTAATGTTTCAGGGTTGGTTAGACAATATAGAAGAAACCAAGAAAATGTATTTCTCTTTTTCTCAAACCTGGTATTATTCATCCATTTTCTTATTCAACAATTGTTTATTGAGCACCTACTATGTGTCAAGCACTAGCCTTGGAGATCTGTATGCATTGATTGGGGGGGATGTGATTTTTGCTGTTGTGACACTTAAAGTCAAGGATGAAGATGAGAGAAGACAGGCAACATGCAAGTAAAAAGAAACGCACAAAAAAATAAAATTAGAATTATAAAAAGTGGGGCTATTAAGGAAAAATTCAGATGGGGCTGGTCAGGTAAAGTCTTCCTGCCCTGAAGGATGTGCACAGATCAGCAAAAACTGATTATTTTTCCCATCAAGAAATATCATTTAGAAATTCAGGCTCAGGACCAGCCCCATGGCCGAGTGGTTAAGTTCACGTGCTCTGCTTCGGTGGCCCAGGGTTTCACCAGTTTGGATCCCGGGCGCGGACATGGCATTGCTCATCAGACCATGCTGAGGTGGCATCCCACATGCCACAACTAGAAGGGCTCACAAGTAAAATATACAACTATGTACTGGGGGAATTTGAGGAGAAAAAGCAGAAACAAAAAAAAAGATTGGCAACAGTTGTTAGATCAGGTGCCAATCTTTAAGAAACAAAAAAGAAATTCAGGCTCTTGAACTTTTTACCTATTCCAATAAAATTGGAGGACTATGGCACGCTGTTTTATGAGAACAGACTCCCTAGCAGGGGAATGAGGGGTAGGGAGTGGGGGCATATATGAAAATCCAGGACAGCACACTTGCTTCTGATACATCTTCCATTCAGGGTACTACTCTTCCATCCTGCCTAAGAATTCCCCTTAGAGAAATGACAAGATTTAGATAAGTAAAAATAGATTACCACCCTGTCTTCATTGATATTGATATATGCACCTGAATTATTATTAATTTAATATAAACAGTGTAGAATGTGATATATTCAATGATCTCACAGTAGATGATCTAGGTTCTAAGACTCAGTGATCCAAAATTTTTCCTTTTTTGTCACACAGAAGCTACTTCCTTCAACATTCATACAGCATTTGCACTGTAATGACTTGTTTATGCATCTGTGCCTGCTAGACTATTAACCTCCTAGACCTGAGGATATGGACAGTCTTGGGGTCCGCACAGCACAACCATAATATCTTACTTATCTCAGAGTTCCCCTCCATAAAATCCAGATAATAATTCCTAACTCATATGTTGGTTACGAACATTAAATGATAGTGTATACAAGGTGCTTAGCACAGTGCCTGGTATATTGTAAATGTTAAACTTTTAAACTCTTATAAAATCTCACAATAGGACCACGTAACACATGAGGGCACAGAGGCTTGGAGACTCAGATCACATTATTCATGATGGGCAGAGCCCAGATCAACCAAAATCTATGGGATTCTGTATCAGTCAGGGTTGAAGTTAAGCTGTTGTAACAAAGAAACCAAATAATACAGTGGTTAAACAACAGAGAAGTTTATTTCTCTCTTGTATAACATTCTGAATTGTCAGTGCCTTCAGTGACCAATGTTCTTTTTGCCTTTTGCCCTGACATTTCCTAGAGCACTTTGGTCAACATACGATTGAAACTGGATCAAAACCCTTTGAAGTTCCAGCCAGCAGGAGAAGGAAGGAGCATGAAGAGTAATAAATCAATGTCTTAAACCACAGATCTAGAAGTGACACACATCAACTCACGTTCTATTCATAAGAACTTAGTCACGTGGCTACACCTAACTCAAGTGGGGACTGAGAATTGTAGTGCCTACCTGGTCAACCATGTGCTCCGCTACAATTTTACTTCCATGGAACAAGAGGGAATAGATTTTGGTAGACAGCTAACAATCTCTGGCATGGACTCCAATACCTATGCTTTTCAACATAAAGAAGCTAAGGTCTCATTTTATAACTATCCTTTTGCCATCTCTGAAAACTTAATAGCTTATTATGCTAGTTACTTGACTATGTTACAGTGGGGATGAATTTACCACATACTTAATAATTATATTAACTTGTGTTCTGCCCTATGAAAAACCATCAATCTCTTCATGGCTAATTTATGCTACTGCATCCAGTGAAATCATATGCTTTTAGGAAAAGCCATGAAAAGACAAATCAACAAAATCACACTTAATATTATATATGTAGGAAATTAGGACCCAAAAAATAAAGTTGTTTAACTAAAGTCTTAATTGTTAGCTAGTAAATCAACCAGAAATAGAACCCCCAGAACAGAAGAGCATGGAACGAACACTTCTTGAACACCTACCAGTATTCTAAGTGCCTTAATTCATTCAAACAAATAATTACTGAGCACTCATTATGCCCCAAACACTGTACTAGAGACCAGACACTGTCTATACCTTCTAGAAGGTTAGTTTCTAGCTTTACATAATTATTTCATTTTACCTTCACTACCACCTTACAGAGTGGACATTATAGATGAGCAAATTGAAACTCATAAAGGTAAAGTCAATTTGTCTGTCTTCTAGAAGGTTAGGTTCAATTTTTACATAAATTATTTCATTTTATCTTCACTACCACCTTGCAGAGTAGACAGTATAGATATGGAAACTGAGACTCAGAAAGGTAAACTCAATTTGCAAATGTCACTCACTAGTCAATAATATCATTAACTTTAAAATCCAGATAATCTTGGCTCCAACATCAATACCCTTTCCATAATGTCCCAACCCCCAGCTCCAACCACACCACACATGTTAGCAATGACTTAACCAAAAAAGAATACATCACACACTTAATACCATTATCTGGATTTTTTCTCATTTTCTGACTGAAATGATGCATAAAAACTACATATGCCAAGTGAGTCCCCATTGGAACCATGATTAGAGAACTGTGCACATAGGCATATGTCACAAGTAGCAATTAAGTGCATAAAATCAGCAGCACTGACCCAAGAGTGTAAACAAACAAGCAGACTAGGGAGTGTTATTAATCACATGCACATTATCTACTTAATTGCAACTTGGGCTCTTAAAGTTAGAAAAGAAATTTCCACTTAAGGAAATTGCCAACTGATGGTGAGACTTTTGTTCTTAATATCTGAATATTTTAGATACACAGATGACTGAACATACGACTTCAAAAGCAGCAGAGTCACCAAACATTTAAATGAATTGCTTTGTCAAACACACTAGCACAAAAATACTAAATTATAAGATTTATACAAAATTCACTTTCTTATATATTGACTTCTGTGGTAGCTGAGAAGAAATAGCAAAACATAGGTGTGTTAAGAGCTTATCATCTGAGAAATATCTTTATAAAAAAAAGACCTTTTCCCACTGCATCATTCATTCACCCTTATTATTAAACATAAGTATCTGGTTGAGAAATGGGAGGAGGGGCTAACACTCCTCACTTGAGGGCAGATTTATTTTGACCTTTTGGTTTCTGTAGTATGAGCTACAAATATAGATAACATGGTGATGCATTCTCTACATGTTATTATTGTATATTTCTATATACGCAAATTAATACATTCAAATGCAGTAGGAGTCAAAGTTTTGGTCTCTATTTCTACATTTAAATGCTTAGATAGTTATATGATAGAAACTTTCAAGCTATTTACTATCTCAGTGTGATACTAAATGAAAACTAAATAAGTCTCTGGAATAAATTAAAGGATTAAATGAGTCAATGCAAAAATAATCTATAATGTGTCTAGATTGTTTTTTGGTATAATTATATTCAGTGTAAGGTTAAAATAAAGACAACCTCATGTTCTATCATAAAATGAGACTTTGACTACCATATTTAAATTAATTTGCTCCACCTGAAATATACACATTATATCTTCAAATCACTTAGCAAGTAGCTCATGATATTATGACCTTAAAACAATTCTGATACTTATATTGAGAAGCTAGAAAGTTCCAATTGAACATTTAACTTGAAGGAATATTATTTTAGGCAATTTCACACAAAATGAGTATGATGTGGTCTTCAAAACACATGTGCAATAAACAGTTTATTTTTCAAAAATTGCATTTCAGAAAAAATTGTGTTCCCCTAAAGGACAAAAGCGCTGGCATTTTCTAACTTCAGGTTTAAAGAAACAAAGTAATTTCTTTAATTCTATTTAATTATTTATTTGATAGTATTTTTCTCAGCATAATTCAGGAAGAATTGTGTAAGCGATTATCCATTAACTAGAATCCATGATTTCAGAGTTTTCAACTGCTGTTTCATAACCATTAGTAAAATGATGGTGTTTCTCCTAAAAGTAATTTTTGTCAATTGTAAATATGAAATCATCTTTGTCTTCTAAAATATATACCAAATTTCTTTTCTAGCAAGCATAGACAAGATAAGACTGCCTGGCTTTAATATAACCTACATGTTTACTAGGAATAGTTCGTGTTGTATATAGTTCAAGAACTTTAAAATTTATATTTATTAAGATACTTACTTATATTTACTTAAGAAGGTATTTGCAAACTGAAAAACTGAAACAATTTGTTATTAATCTTATTTTGATTAAAAAAATTCTGCATATAGTTAATATATTGCCTTATAATCTGCCTTTTTCCACTTAGTATACAGAAAATATTTTATAATTATTAGATATATTTTTGTAACGGTTTACATTACTTGCTCTAACACATCCTTCAGTTCATTGTGTTTCTTCATTAAGGTATTGGTAAGTCAAAGCAAACCTGATATTTATATAAAGATGACTTCTACCTGTTAAAATCAGATCTTACCCTTGACCTTGGAAAAGTCAGCATAACGAGAGAGAGAGACAGCAGTAAGAGGAGGAAGACCTGAATTTTAGGGTGGTGATATCTGAGTTCCCGGGGAAGTTATTTAATGTCTCTTGGGACCTACAGTATTTCATTGGCAAAAGGCTAGATAATAAAGAATATATCTTACTTGTCAAGAGAGTCTCTTGAGAAGCCTGCAAAATTTAACATCTATGACTAAAATATGTAGGTCACTGGACTCGAGCAGGCGGAAGTGTTTGCTAAGGTGACAGTGAATTGGGATCCTTTCCTCTGAGCAGCTTCTCTCTCCAGTGCAGAGCCCTGAATGACTAATCCTGAAGACCTTCCTTTACTACCAGGCCAATAATACTTTTCAATCAAGGAAGAGTTAGTTCCTGTTTTCTCCAGCTGGCACCAACCCATCTTTCGAACTGTGACAAGCCATGCATTTTATTCAGTGACAACCTTTCTTTCTCTAACCTCTCAAGATGAACAAACACTTTTTTTTCTGACTGTAAAAAATCAAATTATGTCACCTCATTTCCAGGAAAAGATCTGCAATGGCAACCAGACCAAAAACACCATTTGTATGCAAAGAGAGTTAAACTACTGGAAAAGTACCCTTGCCAGTAGAGTGTGGTATCATTAAACACAGAACTAAATTTGAAGCAGAAGTAGTAGAAAAAAATATATCTTGAAATGTGATAGGGTCCATTACGCTTCTTGATGAGATTACTCGCCTCTCCAATACATTTCCCAAAGGCGCTTACAAAACTGAGGGAATATATTACTTGGGAATTATCGGAACTTTTCTAAGTAGGTCAAATTTTTGAAGCAATAAACGCCTCAAATTTTATGCAGTGTTACAAAGAAAAAAAAAATCTTAGGAACTGTACAGCCAAGGCGCTAATCACTTTTTAAGATAAATTTTTTTAAGAAAGCTTACTCTTGCATAAACATTAAATGTACCACTTTAAAATGCAGAGTCACACACCTGAGGCTGTTCTTTTACTGTCATCTTAATTCAGTTTTTAATAATAAACTGAATTTTAATTATATAAATATCTTTATTCATTTGGAAACTCAAGAAAGTTGGGCTCCACAAAGTTTAAAATTTACTTATCATTTTGAACCAAACAGATTCAATCCTAACTGTAAATATGAAATACTTTTTCTCCTACCTACTGGGTTTTCATTCATGGTATTATTACAAAACCACAAAATACTGGTATAATATTTCTAATAAAATTTTAGTTTTCTTACAGGTAAATCTAAAATAGCAGGTTTACTATTTGATTGTGTAACTTTTCATATGGGAATACATTATTTAAAACATCTAGCAGCTATAGCATATGCCTAAGAGAGTTCTAAGCAGCAATATGATCACATAAAAATTGACTTAAGAACCTAGTTAATTAATTCAAGTACAAGTTGAATAAAAGAAAGTTAACAGCTTTAAAAGTAAAAAATTTCTTTTGCAAATCATCTCAAGCAAGAGAAATGTAAAACTTTAGGCCTTTCTTAAATTTTTAATGTTATGTTGGTAAAAGTTAGATAAATATGGACCAAAGAAGTACTTGTGAAAATAAATAATACTAACATAGACCTGTTCAGCTTACATCTGTTATGGTACCTGAATAGTCCATCATTAACCACCACTTTAGGTGCAGGCAATGAAGCCCCCAGTGAAGATGCCATCTGGGAGTGAATACATTAGGCCAATAATAGCGTTTTGTGAATTACTGTGAATAATACAGACTTGACACATTAGCATTAGTAACTAGCAGGCCTCTGAGAAAAGGGAATGCAGAACTGTAACATTTAAATTGGGTGTGAGGGAGGAAAGAGCAGAGTGAAATCCCTCAGGCTTAGACCCTAACAGATAGGAAAGCTCACAAACGTTAAAGAGAGAAAAGCTCAAAAGGCAGAGAAAATGTCTTTAAATGATTTCATATGTTATCTAGACCAATTTCTTATTTTAAAAAGGAGGAAATTTAGCATCAAAGAAACCAACAAAAAGGGAAATGACAGCTCCAGAGACAAACTTTGCTGATGTCACACTTTTCTGGTTCTTTGGATAATTACACTCCCTTCAATCAGGACTAAAAACTTGTTCTAAGTCATATAAAAATTCCAAATCAAACCATATCACACTTATTGTCACAAGAACTCAACCTAGTTTTGAATGTTAACCCACTACAATAATGCATATTGTAAAGAGAGAAAGACAAAGGAAGCATATGGAATAGAAATAAATTGATGAGGATTTTAAAATAAAAATAAGCAAAAAGCAATAGAAAAAGCTCATAGTGGCTTTCCTTTTTTAAAAAAAATCCCACCATTACCTATGGGCAGTCCTCAAACTTAATATCCCTCTTGTCCCTACATTTCTTCCTTTTGTGTGGCTTCAACTTGCACCCCACACTGAAGACTCTTAAATAGCCACTTCCAGTTGTGCAATCTCGACAATGACTACATCCCTATGTAGAATTGCCACCAGAGAGCAAACTCTTGGATGTCTTGCTACAGTGGCAAGTTTAAGTCCAGATAATGAACATGGCACTTCGATCTTCTTGAAGGAAGGCACAGCATACAAAATCGATCTCACTCTTTATGCTTCTTGTCCCATCTCTTTTTGTGCTTCTGTTAATAAAACCTCCATTCTACCACCATGTTTAAAACACTGTTGTTTTGAGCTTAGGCTCGTCCTTTATCCACAGATGTAGACAGTCACAAAAGACATCTACTTCCTAAGGGTGCCACTGTTCTCACCCTTGGTGCAATGCCTCACAGCCACATGCCTACATTTCTCAGTCACTGAGCTTGTTTTAGTCTTTCCACCCTTCCCCTTGCCAATCCATCCTACAGGCACAGGCTTTTTTTTTTTTAATTGTGGTTAAAAAACAGATAACATGAGATCTACTCTCTTAACTTTTTAAGTGCACAACACACTATTGTTAACTACAAGCACAATGTTGTACATCAGATCTCTAGAACTTTTTCATCTTGCTTGACTGAAACTCTATATCCACTGAACAGCAACTTCTCATTTCCCCCTCTTCTTAGCCCCTGGCAACCACCATTCCTGCTTTCTTTTTCTACCAGTTTGACTACTTTAGATAACTGATATAAGTGCGATCATGCAGTTGTGGTCCTTCTGTGACTGGCTTATTTCACTTAATATAATGTAAACAAGGTTAATCCATGTTGTAGCATATGACAGGATTTCCTTTTTTATGGCTAAATAACAATCTATTGCATATATGCCATATTTTCTTTATCCGTTAATCTGTTGATGGACATGTAGGTTGTTTCCACCTCTTGGCTATTGTAAATTGAATATTGCAATGAACACAGGAGTGCTAATATCTCTTCAAGATCCTGATTTCAGTTCTTTTGGATAAATACCAAGAAGTGGGATTGCTGGATCACACGGTAGTGCTATTTTTAATTTTTGAGGAACCTCTATACTGTTTTCCATAGCAGCTGCACCATTTTACCATACATCCCCACCAACAATGTATAAAAGCTCCAATTTCTCCACATCCTTGCCAACACTTATTTTCTGTTTATTTTTTAAATGCCCATTTAATAGGTGTGAGGTGATATATCATTGTTTTGATTTGTATTTCCCTGATAATTAGCAATACTGAGCATCTACTTGCTAGCTATTTGTACATGTTCTTTGAAGAAATATCTATTCAAGTACTTTGCCCATTTTAATCAGGTTATTTGGGGTTTTTTTTGCTACTGAATTGTAGGAGTTCCTCATATTTTTTGGATATTAACCCCTTATCAGATCCATGGTGTGCAAACATTTTCTCCCATTCCATAAGTTGCCTTTTCACTACATTGATGGTTTCCTTTGTTGTGCAGAAGATGTTTAGCTTGATGTAGTCACACTTGTCTATTTTTGCTTTTGTTGTCATATCCAAGAAATCACTGCCAACACTGATGTTATGAAGCTTTTCTCCTATATTTTTTCCTAGGAATTTTATAGTTTCAGGTATTCTGTTTAAGTCTTTAATCCATTTTGAGTTGACTTTTGTGCATGGTGTAAGATAATGGTCTAATTTCACAAAGACATTTTAAGAACTCTAATTTTATACTTTGGTTAGATATACATATATGTGCAGCAAAACTTTAACATAAACTTAAAAAACAATAAACAAAAATTCAGAATTGTATTCACTCTTGGGGGGAGGGGAGTCACACAAGAGGCTTCACTGATGATGGTTAAATTCAATTTCCTAAGTTGGTTATGTGTACCTAAGTAATTTATTTATACACACACACACACACACACAATTTTAGATATATGAACTATTCTATAGTAAAGTGAAAAGAAAAATGTTTATTTTTAAAGGAAGGGGAGGGTCCTTATAGGTTTTTAAAAATGAATTAAGCTTTAAAATTCTTTTTTAACACTAAAACCTTCTTAATATACACTTTAGCATAGGAAGTAACTCTACTTAAGGATTCCAGCTCTGATGTAAAAAGTCTAACATCCATTGGGTGGAGCACTGCCCTCTATTTCTAACCATATAGATGAATTCTGTTGAAAATTAATTCTGCAGAAGCAGTTCATACAATGCACTTTACTTTTATTTATTCACTTCTTTCTATCAAGTCTCAAGTAGAAAACAAAATTGAAAGATTTCTTGCTACACAAACTTACTGGTAGGCCATAAAAAACAAAGTAAAAGATTTCCACTCTCTTTCAGAAAATCTCTATTGCCAGCACCTCATGGTGGGCACTGAGCAAGTCTGCATCATAGTCTAAGTCAGGGTTCTTTAACCTCAGTACTATTGACATTTTACATCAAATAATTCTTTGTTATATGAAGTTGTCTTGTACATTGTAGGATTTTAGCAGCACCTCTGGCCTATCCCCACTAGAACCCAATATCATACTTTGCCCCTAGTTGTGACATTTAAAAACGTCTCCAGGGGCTGGCCCGGTGGTGCAGCAGTTAAATTCACATGTTTCGCTTCTCGGCGGCCCGGGGTTCGCTGGTTCGGATCCCAAGTGCGGACATGGCACCGCTTGGCAGAAGCCATGCTGTGGTAGGCGTCCCACATATAAAGTAGAGGAAGATGGGCATGGATGTTAGCTCAGGGACAGTCTTCCTCAGCAAAAAAGAGGAAGATTGGCAGTAGTTAGTTCAGGGCTAATCTTCCTCAAAAACAAAGAAAAAAAAATGTCTCCAGACATTGTCAAATATCCCCAGAGGATAAAATTGCCTCCAGTTGAAAACCACTGGTCCATGTGAATGGCACTCCTCTACCTGCTTCTAAATTTTGGAGTTTCCCATGGTTGAGTACTGGGCCCTCAGCTTTTCTCACTTCATACCATCTCCCTAGGTGATCACACCTATTTCCATGACTTTATGTACCATCTACTTGCCATCAATTGACTACTTGACGTATTCCCTTGAATGCTCCAAAAGCATTTCAATTGAGATTTCCAAGCCTGCTCCTCTTCCAATTTGCCCCATCTTCATATATGACATGTCCAAAGACCCAGCTGCTCAAGTCATAGGAACATAATTGACATTTTCCTAACTCTTACCTTCACATCCAATTCTTTACTAAATCCTATTGATTATACTGGATCTCTCAGCTCTGTCCACTGCCCTCAAACCCACTGGCACTACTTATTCCAGGCTACCATCACTTCTGGACTATGCTACTGTAAGACTTTTCTAACCTGTTTTTATGTGTCCACTTTTGCTTCTTGAGAACCTATTCTCTACTGTGCAACTAATTTAAAAATAGTATTCAGATCATGCAACTTCCTGTGTAAACTTTCAATCACTTCTATTTGCACTTAGAACAATATGCAACCTTCCTACCATGACCTACTAGGCCCTGCACAATCTAGACTGTGCTGGTTACACCTCCAAGCAACTTTCCCCTTTTTCCATGTTTCAACCATGCTAGCTTTGAGTCTCTTTCTCAAGGGGGCCAAACTCTTTACCACTTTGACACTTGCAGTTTCCTGTGACTAGGAGGTCTTTCTGTGTCATTCAGGTTCATCTTAAAGTAAACTTCTTTTGAGAGAGACTTTCTCTGATCCTCCAAATCATATACAACATGCTATGTAAATATTTAACATGTATCATATCATATAAATCATACAGCAACCTTATGAGCTTGGTATCATTTTACAGGAAAAACATCAAGGCTTAGGAAGGTTAGTGAGATGCCCTAAACCAGAGAGTAACAGGATTTGAACCATTGCACTCTAATCTCAGAGCCTGGCCCTTATCCACACACACACTGCCTTTCCCAGTAGAGTTAGTCCAATGAAGATAGAATATATTTTACGAACTACAGCTTCACTCACTTCATACAACTTTGTTTCACCCACTAGTCTGTAAGCTTTCTGGGGGTGGAAGTTGTGATTATTGATCTCTGAATCTCCAGGGCAGGAGATACTAAAAACTTGTGGCTAAACAGTCGAAGAACAAAAAAGAGAGAATTCATCTCAAGAAAAAACAATGCTTTATTTATGCAAGACTTTTAATAAAATATTTAATCCCCAAACAGTAGTGACATAAAAGCAGTGACGAATGTTAAAGATTAGGACAGAAAAGGTGGATTTGGAAGCATGCGGGCATTGGTATTCAGTCACCTAGTGGGGATAACCAAGCCCATCAGAAATGACATTAATGCATAAAGAAGGGGACCCTGACAAGCTAAATGGCACTTCTGAACCTGTCTCTAACCATAGACAGACACAGAAATTTCCAACCCTGAATCCTACTTTATGAGTTGTGAATGATGTGTTCTTATGAGATAAAGACATTAGAGAAAAAGAAAGAAAACACAGGTGAGGGAACAATTCTGGAAAAAATGGTTTGCAGTCCCCAAAACTAAATAGCCTACTTGCTTTCTCAAAGATTTAAGAAAACAAGGATGCTTTATAACAATGATCCTTCCCATTCTTATTCCGTCCCCTACTGGCAGCCTCAATTCCATTTATCTCCTCCCTTCTCTACAAAAACATAGCAGGATTTCAAACCCCTTCCAATGTTTTTATAAGTGAAGCTTGGCTGATCCCATCAAGATGACAAAAGTGCTGTAGCCAATGAAGGAAAGATAAAGATGAAAGACTGCTGAATGTATCTGATTGTCTAATAAGAGAAGTCCTGTCATTTTATATCTGATGATTTCATTTTTAGATGGCAATTCCAGACAGTGTCCCTTTCAGTGAAGGAAAAATTTTTAAAACACCATTACTCCACTGGAGGGAATAAAAACTCTCCAAAGTTGTGAAATTAACCTCTCCCTTCATTCACACATTTGGTTCTATTTTTACAGTTGTACCAGCAATCTAAAAGAAAAAGCACTGAAAGTTAATTCCAGGTTTCTAAAATGTCTGACTGTGCATGTCCCAGTTTTCTTCAGCACCTCCCAGAAGATTCAGCCAATTTTTATTTCTGCAGCGCATCAGTGTTTATCATTTGTTTTACAACAGCACTGCATGTTCTTGAAAATTGACTTAGATGAATTTCACCCATCATTTACAAAAACTCAAGAGAGATAAATGGCCTTAAAAACAAAATCCACCACTGAGGCATGGTTAATTTACTAAAGGAACATTTCTATTTTTACTCTCTCAGTTCAATATTTACTTCATTACAGTGGTAACTCCACCCCTACCCCCACCAACCTCTGTATTTGTCAAGATTTCTGACAAATTTCCAGCTTATAATTAGGCATTATGAAAATTTACTGTATGAAAACTACTGCTAGATGAAAGCTTTTCCATTCAGCTTGCTTTAAAGGCATGTTGATGAGTCTCACGTCCAGGAAGGCTAAGAGTAAAATCATGGATATATTTTGATTGCACATGTATGAATAAACTGATTTCTTACGGACAAATGCTCTAAGAAGTGATTAAGTCAGAGAGACCTGGAAAACAATCCTGGCTGTCTCTGAATAGCTGAGTAATCAAAGGTTAACTGCTTAATCTCTCAGTGCCTCAGTTTCCTTATCTACAAAATGAAGATATTCACACTAAGTGTCACACAGGGATATCAGAAGAATTAAACGAGAAAACCACCTAGGGCAGTGGCAGGCACATTGTAAATGCTCAATAAATACGTCATTAGTATTTTTGTTAACAATACAGAGAAGAAACAGAGTAGGGAAGGTCCTCACCTCCCCACTCCCTGCCATCTTCAGTATTTCACCATCCTCATGACCAGTGAAAAGATTATCTAGGCAGCTTGTGGCCCTGGAAGCCCATGGCAACCCTGGAGAGCTCTGTCTCTGATAGGAAAGGACAAGAGTTCAGACATGAGGCAGTCTCCCAGGCCCAGCAGGGTCACCAACAGCCAACTACAGCACATCCCCCTGCAGGGATTAGAGGAGCGCATGACTCAGATTGACTACTTCTTGCTCTGTGAGTTTACACAAATTTCTACTCCCTCATCCTCAAAGTGAGAAGGTGGACAAAAAAACCTCTGATACTGTCTGTTTTCAGAGAGAATTAATTCAGAGCTGATGGGGAGAGCAACAGCAGAGAGTTTTCAGGGGCCCAGGAGCAAGTAAGAAATCTCAATGGAGACTTTTGCTAGCCTTATACCATCAAATAATCAGGAGAAAAGCAATGGTCGAAAGACAACCACATACGCTCAAATACAGGTTTGGCTTTCTGTTTGAACACGTCTCATCTCTACCAACACTCTAATAATTTCAGCAAACAGTTGTGGAGCTAACCTACAGTGAGCACTGTCTGTTCTCAGCAATTTGCAAAGTCTTTACATGCACTATCTCATTATCATCTATCCTCAAAAGATCAGTACTATCATTATCTTCTTTTTTAGGTGAGGAAACCAAGGCATAGAAAGATTAGGAAACTTCCTCACGAACACCAGATGCAATGGAACCCAAATCTGACCCCAAACAGTCATCTACAGTCCTTACTTCTATCCTCTACTCCCATTCCCACTGATAAAACAACCATTGGAAATTTGGTCTTGCTTTCCCTGACTCATAATTAAATTTTCTGTAATAATATTTCTCTAAAACTTATATTACTGAGCTGGTCTGAGTCTTTAGGAGATTCTGGGCCTTTTTCATTTAATATTCACAATGGGCACATTTCAAGCATTGCAGTTCAACCAGATGAAATGGGGGAGTGCACCACAGAGGTGCGGACAAAACCACATGAGCCCTGAGTTCATACCTTGTGAAACTGTGTGATCGGTGCATGGGGGAATCTGTACACTGTTCACTCTACTTTTCTTTGAATTTGAGATTTTCCATAAGAAAAAGTTAAAAGCAATAAAAATTTCAACCACAAAGAAGATAACTGAAGATCTTAGGCCATTTCAGGATCCGGAGGGACATTCAGTTTCAGTAAGTCAATGCCTCTGCTGATAATTCCAAAGTCTAGATTTCAAGAACTGAAAAAAAGCCTTACTAATACAAGAATTCTCCCCCTAGAATATGTCTGTCTTGTCTATTTGGAACAATGAAGGTATTCCCAGAGTTGAATCTTTTGCTCGCTAGGATGTTTGTTGTTGTTGGAGCTACTGCTGCTCATTGGAAAACCTTTTGCTTCCTTCCTCATAACAGGTTTATCTTTCTATAGCCTACAAATTACTAAAGACTATTTGCATAGTCAAACTTTAAAAGTTCCACCCAATATCCTTTCCACAGCTCTCTTAAAAAATTAAAAGAAAGAAACTTACCCATTCTGTTGTGCATTCCCTCTTTGCCAAAGCGTGCTGTGGTTTCGAAAACTAGCCCAGTTCTTCTGAACTTTTCTGTATCCGTTATAATATTAAAGAGCCACAAGGAAGGGAAGTGGTTAGTCAACTTGCTAATTTTATCAGTCCCTCCCACTGGTTAAATAGTACCTGATGCTACAGACACAAAATCAGTTTTCCAGCTCACTTCCCTGCTACAGCACGATTTTATAAAAACAGCATAACTCGAGGGGAAACACAGTGACAATATCTAGCTCATAGGCATGAGACAGTTAATGAATGAACATTTTATTACTATTAATAAGAAGCTAATAAACTACAGAAACCAGCGATTCAACTAAGTGAGGAGGAGGAGGAGGAGAGAGAATGTCTCTCAGCTCCAGACTCAAAGCAAACTCAGTCAGCTGGGTGGGAAGGGGAGTGATTTTTTAATGCAATCAGAGGACGTGTGGGAAGTAGCTGCTGTTTCATTTGTTGATAAATTGTTCTGCCCTGGAATGGTGCCAGTTTGCCGGATATAGAAACTTCCACAACTTGGGGCCCTGGCTCAGACGATTCTCTTCCCCTGGAGTTTAGCAATTAAAACACAGGACAAAGGAGCAGATATGTGCCTCTGGATGAGGGAAAATTAAATATCCTCTGAAGAAGGTATGAACTGTTTTATAGGTACAAAGATCTGCAATAAATGAGAACAAAATAAAGAGCCTGTGACAGATTTTAATAAAATACTTTGGATATGATGATCCAACTCCAAAAGATTGCAACATACAAAACACAGTCACCCAAGAGCCCGACATCACACAATTTTCTAAGCTACAAAATGGGTGGTATTTGAATTAAACCTGGAGTATTCACTTTGAAGTGTGTTCCCCACCATATCTAAGGATTATGACATTAGGAAATAAGAATGTCTGAAGTCCAAGTCATCATCGAAGACTCATTAACTGTGTCCTCTGATTGGCTGAGAAAAGGTCCATTTAGAGCAGTTTGTATATATTCACATGTGGTGATGGTGTCTCAAAAAGAGTTAAACTTGGTAAACTGAGACAGGCTAAGAAACTAGCAATTCACTACTGTCACCTTTCCCTTCTTAGTATTCCCCCCATTCAATATTACTCACCTAATAAAATAAGGAAAGAAAAAACTCTGGAGAGCTATCGAATTTATTTTTCCATCTCTATAAGTTTGTTTTCTGATTAGAGCTAAGAAAATGTACTGTACTGAAATGAAATGCAAGTGATGTCTTGCTCTGAGATCCCACCTACAATTTGCCTTGAAGAGCGACAGCTGCACAATTCTGAGCCCTCAAGGCCACATCTTTATATTTGTCTGAGTTTAAGGTGAAAACAAATACCTAAAATCAACACTTCACATCCATGACCAAGTTGCTTTAGTCTCTGTCACTTACATCTGTAGCTTCTGTGTCTTCAAGGTAGGAAGAGGAAAAGATACAGAGCTCTAAAGTGGAAAGAAGGGAAGGAAAAAAGAAAAAGACGCACTCTCTCCATCTCTAAAGCTCTCTGCAGCCTCCTCAAGCTTCTACATTCGGGGGCACCTCCTCAGCTACTTCTACAACCTTCCTTCCCAGTTCAAACATACCAACTTGCCCCTCTCTGAGATCCTAGAGCATATTTTATCATCCTCTAAGTCTAGCTGTAAATTATTTCTATGTAATGTCTTTTTAGAAGACTATAAGCCTCTTTAGGACCTATATACATCCTTGATGCTCATCTAGAACATTAAGCTTACCAAGCACAAAGTCCCACTTTTAAAACAAGTATGTTGCAATGCCTCTTTTGCTAACCTAAAATGAAACTGATAGATTCTAAATTCAATCTCTATAGAGTGTATTTTTAAAAATCAGTGAAGTGCTCCCAGGCTTGAGCATTTACACATTTAAGAAATCCTCCAATGCTTGCCCTACTACCAATGAGTAAATATATATCAAAGAGAAGAAACAAGAAGCTAGCCCTTACAAGAAAGGCAGGAAAATGAGACACTAGAGGGTTTGAGTGGACATTGGAATAAAATCTAGTAATAAAATAAGAAACAATATGCCAGACTTATAGGTACATGATAAAATAAAGGAAAATAAGATTAACTGAAGTCCAGATAACATGCTAAGGCAAATTACAGACTGTAGAAGTAAAGAAAATATGAAGAACGACTAATATTCTCTCATAGGAAATGAAAATTATTTCTTATTCATAAAAGATCTAAGGAGTCTCAATTTTCTTTTTTTCTATATTGAACAAGGGAGCTCCAAACGCACACTGAAGGAGCTGTGTGTGGTGGTTATTCAAGTACCATAGGCTATGCTGTTGTCAATGACATGGTTTTCCAAATGGTGAACAATTCATAGTAAAACTTCTAATAATAAAACATGAAATTATATGATAGTCATAGCCCTAGACAATTCAGTGAACACTAAATTTGAATAAAAACAGTTTTCATAAGTTCAACAGATTTTGTTTCCAGGTTCAAATAATCATAAACTGGTGTTTCACCCAAATGAATGTCCAAAGGGATATTTTAAAATGCAGGACATAAGAAAACTTCTTCCAGGTACAGGACTATCCCTCACATTATGGGACCTCTCACACCCCTGAATCAAGTCCAATAAATGTGAGTAGCACCCTCCAAGCATTGTGGCACCCAGAAAACATTCCCACAAATTCCCAAATCTTGCTTTAGAGGCCACTACAGTCTCATTGAAAAACCACTATCCTAGACAAACCACTACTCTTGCAGATTCAGCTGGCTTCAGGAATCAGGCATGAACATCAAGGAATGAAGGAAACTAGGGGAGGATTGCACTGAACGCAGGGCACAGGCCCCAGCTAACATGGGCCACAATCGGCTCCCACCAGCTGTGGCCAAGCAGATAATGAGCACTGCAGCGCTTCCCAACTTTCAAGAGGAATTAGACATCTGGATTTTTATGTGAAATCTCTTTTTCAAAAGATCAGCAAACACTCCTCAGACTACGCAAAATTTGTCTGCAAGCTAACGTGATCACTGCCCTAGATATTAGTTGCTCAATAAAAAAAGTTGTAACAACATTCATAAAATACGTAATGTCAAAGATATGATATTCAGTGTAATAAGCTGTTGACCAAGCACTTTGTTTTCATTTCATAAAAACAATTATATATGAATTATATAGAATAGACTTTGGAGTATGTGCCAACATGCTACCAGGAATTCTCTTTTGATAATTTTTTTTCATTTTTCTTTTTTACTTTTCAGTATTTTCTAATTTTTCTAAAACGAACACACAAGGTTTTATAGTAAAAAAGAAGCAATAGAAAGTATACTTAGTTTACATAAAATTAGAGGACTATAGCTATGAAAAGTTCTTTGAACACATTCAGAAAGGACCATAGTTAAAATGGAGAAACAAATGAAATAGCTCTCAAATACTTAATTCTGCTCCATCTCCAGCACTGGCTAAAGACCAGATGTCACAGTTAAGTTGTCTGCAAATCAGAAGAGGGACGTATCCAAGTAATAGGATTCATTACCTTGTGTTCCAGATATAGATCATTACTTTACCTCCTTTATTAGATAAGCAGAGCCCATAGGTAGGATCTGACTGCATGCACGACATAGAAAGCACTCAAATAATTGTGTGTCAATTAAGAAAGATCTAAAGCTTTAAAAGAGGTAAAAAATAAATTTCCCTATGAGCTAACTAAAAATAATAATAAAGTTAACCTTTAAAATGAAGGCACTTTAATAATTTAAGTACCTTTTTCCTATTTACAAAATTAATATTAGAAGCTGAGTCATGTTTGAATTCAATAAAATTATTTTATTACCTTCCTCTAAGGCTTAAAAAGTACTTTATAAAATCTCTTCTTATAAGCCAGGCTTCTTCTTCAATCTGCCAAAGACTTTGATCACATTTTACTCTTATAAAAACTTATTTTTCCCCTAATTAGAAATGTTTCAAAGCTGATCTTCCTAGACATCAAACATGACATCCTGGAAAAATAAGCTAGCATCTTAAAAAATCACACATAATAAGACCATTTAAAACTCACATCTATACACACTAAAAATTCTGCAATTACTATTGACTTTTTACAGTTTATAAAAAAGTACCACCAGATTGTATAGAAAGGAACTTTTAGAATCATAGCAATTGGTGTGGAAATGATGACATAATTTTAGAAGATCTTACCTTTTCTTGTTAGGAAGTACAGTCATGCTAGTGCTTACTTTGAAAGGAAATTCGTCCTTTCTCCAGTCTTAAACTATATGCTGACTGAAGCCTGAGTCCTTAAATATGTTTTCAAGTCAGTTCCTTTCAATTCTGCAGAAGCAGAAGATTATACAGTTTGTGAATGAAACCTTTCCTTTCAGGTATATCTTTCAATTTTGATGACAAAAGCAGATGTCTGCAGGTTTGAAAGTTGCTAATTCGACATTGTTGGGGAACCCAGGGTAAACACAACAAAATTACCAACAAAATTTATGCCCAGCATAAAAGGGGATATGAAAATCTCAGAAGCAGAGTATCATGCAGCACATCATTCTGAGGAAAGCATCCCACATTTAGTCTCTTTAAAATGCTTTAAGCATTTGATTAAACTTGCTGCTAAGGGAATTATTTTTAGCCAACATTTTGCTTATTGACATATATTCAAATAAATTTTTAAAAACTGCCATTGCAATGCAACATATCTAATACTTGCTGAAAAGAAGGGAAGACCACTCCAGGGTGTGTGTGTGTGTGTGTGTGTCTGTGTGTGTGTGTATTCCTCAGTAAACAAAACACATAACAATTTCACTGGTAATCAAACAAATGCCAATTATGAAAGATTAACATTTTTACCTATCGATGCTAATACACGATGCTGACAAGCTTATGATGTGAAGAGCACCTCATATACTACCAATAGGAGTGTAAATTGGTATACCTCTTCTGGAGAAAAAATTGTCACAGTATATCAAGAATCTTTTTAAAAGTTCACACTCTTTGAGAGTGACCATTTCTAGGAATCAGTTCTAAAGAAAAAGGAATCAAAGATGCAGATGGTAATTTATGTAAATAAATGTCCATCACGCTGTTATTTTAAAATGTTGTGAAAGAACTGCAAATTTTCTATATGCCCAATGTAAGTGGAATAACAAAAGAAGTTATGGTATAATCATAGGATAGATTATAATACAACTTCTATAAATCATGATATTGAAAATACGTAATGACACTAAAAAAATGTTCACAGTACAATGCTAAGTAAGGGAAAAAGATACAAAAACATGTATTATTATCCCTATCTTGGACCACAAATTATACTCCACTCACTCACACCTCATACATGAAATTTATCCACATATTCAATAGAAAACAGACTAAAAGAAAAGCCCAAAATGTGAAGAGTGATTATTTCTGGATGGTATGATTATAGATAAACTTTATATTCTTTTTCCTACCTTTTCTTTTTTGACCAAGGTTTTTACTTTGAGAGTCAGGGAAGAAAATAAACTCATAAATCTGAAGACATCAAAAACATGTGCAGCCCTTTTCATAAGTGCCAGAATCTTCTCATGTATCACAGTGCCATTTACTTAGTCTTTTGGCTTCAGAAATTTTATTTTAATGTTACTTGACTTTGTGGATTTTTATTTTACTCCTTGATAAAGAGAAGCCTGCCTAGCAACCCAGAAAATTTAGGCTGAAATTAACCTAATACGGAAAAGACTGCCAGTTGGCCATCGTTTTTAGTTACTCCACAAGAGATTCAATTCCACTTAAAAACAGACTTAAAATTCACATCTAATTTATTGCAAAATGAGTAAGCAAATTTTTACCTGGGACAACAGTAAGAGTGAATGTTGGGTTTAAATCAAGTGACGGAGAAAGAAAATGATTTTTATCTAGTCTTCATAACACCAGACACTTGAAAATTTTAGCTCATTTAATTATCACAACAATCCTGAGAGTTAAATTTTCTTACATCTATTTTATAGACAGGGAGACTAATTTACCCAAAGACTAGGTAAATTCACAAAGTTCTCATATTTGGTAAATGGAGGACCAGAATTGACTACAGGTAAATTCTGACAATAAAACCAATGTCTAGCACTCTACAGAGATTTCTTTTGGAATCCAGATGGTTCACCAGTCATAGTCTTAAAACTACAGACAACTTAAAGAACAAAATCCTTGAGGATCAAGAAATAAAGGAGATTAAGAATGGGAACAAAACATGCTTCTCTCCTCTGTAGTGACTATGGTGGAAGATGAAATAAGAGCTAATAGAGAATTGGAAAAAAGTACGCAGTTGAATACATAACTGAGGCCATGTTTTCTGAATCAAAAGTTAGGATATGTGATCTGACCATATGAAATACAAATGGTCCCAGAGTTTCATGTTCCAGTAGCCATCATATGTCCAGTGTTTAATGAAAAAGAAATAAATATACACACACATACGTATGTGTACATCTATATGGGGTGTTTAAATTGGTATCTACATATTATTTGTAAACACTAAATAAAATTCATAATTATTTTCTGACTGCAAAGTATTGTGTGTTATACAAATAATATATGATCATAAAATCAAATAATACAAAAAATGTATGAAGACAAAGGTAAAAACTGTCTCATAACCCTACACTGCCGAAGTAGCTATTGTTAACAGGGCAGCTTCCCAGACTTTCTTTCTATTCACATACATAAAATCATCTTCTCTTCAGAAAATGAAGTTTGGGTAAATTGTTCAAGTTGTATAGTTAGTGACATGAGGCAGGGTTTGAACAGACATCTGTCTAACTCTCACAGTAATGTTTTTTCTACTTCCTTATTTTGCCTAGGGTGAGGGGTAGGCAGAATACTCTACAAACACAGAAATGGGGGGGGGGTTCTATTTATTTGTTTTTAATACTTTTTAAAAATCCAAAGTATTAGATGGCTGATTCTGCCATTTACTACTGTTTTCCTTTGAGCAAATCATTTAATTCCCCAGGCGAATGTTCCCATCTATAAATAATGGTGATAATTTCCAAGAGTTCTGAAAAAGCCAATGACTCAGTGACTAAATGGGATTATATCTTAGTACTTAAAAGTCTCTGTTTTAGAGCAACATGACATACTTGACATAAAACTTCAATGTTCTCTTTTAGAATTTTAAATGAAGAATTAAGATACCATTTGGGCCATGTGTACTGACAACCCATTCTACAAAGAGGAATGATAATCAGTTCACCAAGTAATACTCAGCCCTCTGTTATACTTTCTGCCACATGAACTTGGTATTCCACCAAGTTTAAAAATAAATCTCTAACTCACCTTTGATTTACTCTCTCTCTTCTTACATTATTACCATGCCCTACCATGGAATGTCTCCCCGTGATGGGTCGAAGTGTGCTTTGAGCATTAGAACACCAAGAATCAGAAAAGAGTCAAAGAGTTTCACATGCTCTTTATTCCTTTCTAAATGCAATGCCTAAAAATTGTCCAGAATTTCCAATATTTATTTCAGCCCTAGTTTACAGGGTGGGAATCTGTGATCATTCAAACAGTCTTGGGTTCTAGCTTGTACTGCTCACATGGAACTGGGGCTGCACTAAGTGAAGGCTATACCTCCACCAGGCAGCAAGGAGGAGGGAGTGCCCAGGTCCATTTAGTTATCGACCCATTGTGAAATGCAGTTACAACATCCTTTTACCTGTGGGATACAAAGAGATAAGTTTCCCAGCAAGTCGCACACAATCGAAGTGAGCTGAATTCTTAAGTTTTCACCAAGTGATAATCACTTTCCCTCAGTGCAAATATGTGACTTCCCTTTCTGGAAAGGCCCCTGGGATCTTGCAATGTCTTGTTTAAGAATAATAATCATGATGTATCACTCTCATCTATTCCCTTAAGAAGTAAAATGTTTTTATTTCTCAACACTAGAGAGTCTTAGGTATTATTTTGGGGTTTTCCTGAGAAATATCCATAATATATTACCACTCACTAACTGTAGAGTCTTAGGAATGTTATTAAATGCTCTGCTCTTTATTTTCTCATTTATAAAATGGGCTAATAATACCTATTTCATAGAATTGCTGTGAACATTAAATAAGGTCAATGATATAAAGGGCCTTCACACAATGACTAGCACATTGTAAATGGTCTACAATTACTGGTCATAAAGAATAATTAAATAGTTTTCTTCTCTCCATTCTGAGAGGGATACTATAATGACTTTGTGTATGTGTGTGTGTATGTGTTCGTTCTTTCCATTTTTTTAAAGGTGGGTGTAGGCTCATTTTGGTCCTTTTTAAAAAAGCTTTACTACATAGTTTTTAAAATCCTTTTAAGATCCATAATCCTATTGAATCAGGAATAAAACGTGTACTTAGTTTCAGGCAAACAATTGTTCAACAGAAGCCCCTTCAATTTTTAATTACTCTCGCTTCCCTCTCCAAGTTCACTGTTATTCTCTGATTTTTTAATCTTGAAAGCCAGTCAGGGTACATTGTTTATATTATATTCAATAGAAAGAAAAAGAAGAAAAGGAGTTTTATTCAGGACACTAACTCTAACCTTGAAATGTTATTTTCTGAACATTTGTTCTGCTCACTGAGCAAATTTTAATCTTCAAGTCAGATGTCTAAATACAGTGCTTGAGCTCTGCTTAAAGGCTAAAAATATAGACTTCTGTGCAAGGTGATGGTTACAAAGGAAGGTGTTTAGAATATGGTTCAATAGAAGCTATGGTAATTGAGCATTAGCTATATAGTTCAGCCAGAAGAATTTCCTATCTACACTGAAGCTTTGGAGTTGAATCTTAGGCTATTATTCTTTGAAATACATCTTCCTGAAAAGAGAGTCAATTAAGTAAGTGGTTCCCTGAAATCCTTCACCAGCTCCCCAATTTTCATCATTTAAAGACTGGAAGTTATGGAAGCCTTTGTCAGCCCCTCTCTCATAAATGGTGTACCTATAAAGCCTGCTCCACAAAGTACAGTAAGTCTGAACAGGAGGACGGGCCACAAAGCCCATGCAATATTTTCCTCCTCTTGAGAAAAATCTATTAATAGAAGTCAATGAATAGTTATGATGCTCACTAATATCACATAAAACATGACCATCATATAGAAAGTTTATGATCCTCTAGAACACATATGTCATTGCCTGATCCTGTTTCAGACTCTATTCTTGAATGTCACACTTAGTCTTCCTCAGGCACACCTTCCCCAAAGTATCAAGGTTGAGATGGAAACATCAAAATAAAATGAAGCCCTAAATAGATAATCCTGCTTCCAAACAGCATGTGAAGTCCACTTAATTTTTAAAATTTTCTTCCTTTTGAGAAATTGGAGAAGACAACATTGGATGAAGAAAGGGAGATTAGGGTACATAAGAAAAATTTTGATGTGCTCATGAGGAAATACTGTCTGAATGAGTAAATGAATGGAAGGAATCCTAACAATATTGGAAAATCTTAATAGGTTATTTTATTATCCAAACTCCCTCTTAAAACATTTATTATACGTAAGTTTAATGAGGTCATCCTGTCTTTTTCAATACGCCAGTGTCTAGAAACAAACCCAACAGAGGTAGTTCCTTAACAAATATTTGCTGAATGGATGAATACATTTTCATTTTATTTTTATTTCCTTTCTAACTTTTCAATTACTTTTAAGGGTGATTCACAATTATTTTCTTGAACCTCTGAGAATTCCCCTTTCAATGCTAGACAGAGAAGATAAGTGAAGAATTGAGTCATAATTCCTTAATAAAATTTTCATGCAAGAAATAATATTTGGCCAATTTATACATAGTAAATGAATTAAGCCTCTGAGAAAACTAGGAAATATTTGTCCTTATTAAATGGGTAAAATGCAAACACACATATATACTGAATATACATTTGACCAATTTTTTGCATCATCTTCATCATGAAGTCACTGGGTAGAAAGGATCAGAATAGGAAAATTCCCTAATCATTTCACTTTTTCTTATCCCATAACAACCAGAATTGCCCAGACATTTACTTTTTAGCAAGAACAAGGGTAAAACTGGTGGCATGAAAGCCACGCAGGCAGCAAGAAGAACTAGCTAACCAAGGGACAATAAACTTTTAAAGTCTAAAGCAGGTCTCTATCTGGACTATGTTGTGTCAAGTATATTTAACAAAAAGTAGTTCGCTACCTTCCAACACTTCTTTGTAAACAAGCTTTTATGGCATATTGGAATTTCGTTTTTGGTGGAGGTTTAGTTGTGCTTTATTGAATGGTAAATTAAATTTGATACAGGCTTAATATTAGAGTTCAATATCTTTCAAATTTATTTCTAAAATGACATAAAGTTTATTTTTAAACTCCCAAACTTCCACATCCATGTTTTTGAGTTTCCAGATTTGGACTTTCAGAATAGAATACCTACTGACATTGCAGAGGCAGCTCTGTTAGGGGTTAAATGTTCAAGAGAAAAAAAATCACTTCTCTTTCTTGAATTACCAAACACCTCTTCATACCTTTCAAAGCGACCTTTTAAAATTGAATGTGAAATGCATAAAAGATTATGTCTCTCTCCATAAGCACTTATTCACAATGTCCTGAGGCATTATTTCAGCAAGAAGAATCCTGATGTTTTAAAGTCAATTAAAAAAAATGCTTAAGAAATAACTGCATCATATAGAATTTTAAGTACTTCTCTTTTACTATGTTACATTAAAGGCATATCTAAATTTAGAAATATGTAGATAAACATGCCGATCTCTGAAAAACCCTAGACCACAGAAGTTCTAGGGAAAAGTCTGTATTATATTAAACATGAGACTCCATTTCCTTGTTTTGAATTATTCGTGCTGCTGTGGCAACAGCACAATAGAGAACTTTGTTGCACTCTCAGCAGAGCTATTTATATGATTTAACCTCTTCCCTGGGAGTTCTTCCTCTACAACTTCTTCTATTATTTTAATAAAGCAACGCTTTCAAAGTTTTTTTAAAAAATCATTGCTAAAGCTGAACAAAAAAACTTACCTTTGAACTGTTTAGGGCAAACATTCTGGACATGAAAATAATCTCATTAAGTAACTGAATACCCATTTTGCAGATCACAGAATTCTGAAATAAAAAGATAATTTCCTACAACTGAAAGGTTTGGCATAGGATTTCTAAATGCTCTAAAAATTTACGAAAATATACAGAAATGGGAAATAGCTAGTTAAGGAATACTAAAAATACTCCAAAGGAGAAGAGAGTTCTACAAAATAAAAGTTCAAGATGGTGTTCCTTGAGCCAGCCCTGATGGCCTAGCGGTTAAAGTTGGGCATGCTCTGCTTCGGTGGCCCAGGTTCAGTTCCCGGGAGTGGAACATACCATTTGTCTGTTAGTAACCATGCTATGGCAGCGGCTCACACAGAACTAGAAGGATCTACAACTAGAACATACAACTATGTACTGGGGCTTTGGGGAGGAAAAAAAAAAGAAAGGAACATTGGCAACAGATGTTAGCTCAGGGCAAATCCTTCTCAGCAAAAAAAAAAAAAAAAAAAAGATGGTGTTCCTTACTGATGGTAAGATGTTGCAAGTGCAGGATCAAGCAAATACAGTGACAGAGACCTGGACAAGGACTAACGTTAACTATCGGCATAAAGATACACATCATAAAAATTTCTGTAATACTACTCCTCAGAAACCGTTAAAATAACCAAGCAAAGAAATGAATTGATTAGTTTAATTTAAACTGTTAATACATTAAACTAAACTTTAAAACATTTCCTTTTAATTAGTAAATTGGCTAATCATTTAGTTAGATCAAAGGTAAGACTTTCTAATAAAATATTTTGAACACAGTAACTGAAATTAATTCCCATATTTGAAAATTAATCAAGATAAGTCACTAGGAAAGGAAAAAATGAGGTAGGAAAATTAAGTTCCAGGGAGTCTTCTCAAATGACTGAGAAATATCTGGGGGTTGGGGGAGTCTAAGACAAGATATTAGAGCCAGGTAGAAACTATCCAAATGGAAGAAAAGGACTATAAATTCTACGTATAAATGAAAATTCCACTAAATGAAAATTCCACTTCAGTTTCATCTGCCATTTCCCCCATACCCCCACTAGTCCAGGTACAAGGAATTTCTCACTTTTCTCTAAATCGGCCAATACCTTTCACTCTTCTACCCATTTCCCCTTGCTGTTGCACCTCTCTGCCCCTCCTCCCCTCCTTTTTTGCTAGCAAACTCACATTCGCTTTTTTAGACACAGATCAGTTGTCTTCTCTGTCAGCTTGCCCAGCGTCCCCTACTCAAGCAGAGTTTCTCACTGGTTCAATGCCAGGGGCCATCATTCCTCTTTCTGCCCGAGTGTTCACATCTTGTCATTATGAAGGTGTTTTCGTCTAGTTCTCACACTAAACTGGGGCCTCCTCCAGGGCAGAATCCACAGAAAACTCATTCACTCATCTTTGTACCTCCATTTTTTTTTAGAATTGTGCAATGATTACCGAATGACTGGTAATAATAGTATCAAAATAAATTTAAAATAAGTAATAAAAAACTACAACATTTCAAAAAATTACAATGTTTCAATATGTTTCAAAATCTAAGTTTGCTCATTTAATATAATACAAGAAGAAATTTAGGGTATAGAAGAACAGTGATAAGGATACAAAAAGAAAAATTTAGGAGAAAGCCAAAAAGCCACTTCTGTCACTGTCTACTATGACTACAAGCAAACTTATTTAGTAAATATTCTCCTCTTAAATATGTTTGGAAGAGGATATTACAAAGGCTAAAACAAATAAGCATCATTGCTATTTTTATATTTGGCTCATGAAGAAAAGTAAATTGGACAAGCTGTCATTCCAACTATGCATTATTTCATTATAAAACATAACACCACCAACTTTCTATGGAAGAAAAAAAATTGCATATTCTCTCTTATTAAAACCTATGCCCTCTAGAGGTGCCCTGTCAAACTGAGAAATGGCATGTCAGGAGACATAATATGCGGCAGAGACAGATGTCCCTATTCAAAATGCATGTACGATGATCAATCACTGCTCAGAACACTCCTGAAAATTCAAGTGCCATGCTTAAAAAAAATTACACAAAGACGTGTTAAAATAATATAAAGAAGCTGATACACACTGAACGCACTACCCAAGAAACTAAAAAGAGCACTTGTAGAACATGAGATTTTGCATTTGACTAAGGTTCCATATAAGAGTTTAAAATGTATTGTGGGGCTGGCCTGGTGGTGGAGTGGTTAAGTTTGCGTGCTCCACTTTGGCGGCCCAGGGTTCGCAGGTTCAGATCCCAGGCACAGAGCAGGCACAGCTCATCAAGCCATGCTGTGGCAGCAGCATCCCACAGATAATAGAGGAAGATTGGCAAAGATGTTAGCTCAGCGACAATCTTCCTCAAGCAAAAAGAGGAAGACTGACAACAGATGTTAGCTCAGGGCCAATCTTCCTCACAAAAAAATTAAAATAAAATGTATTGTTAGAGGAAATATTGTTCTGAAGTCTACGGCTGCTCTTGGGTGAGCTCCCCCTTGCTTTATCCTCCTTTGCTACTAGCTACCCATTCGATATATACACCTGGCCCATCATTAATTCCATTTCTAGGGTCAAGTTTTATTATAAAAATAGATATAAAATCTTATTATACAAATATCCACTATTTGCAATTATTTTCAGCATCTACCACTGGACTATAATTTCTTTCCTAATGGAATACCTTTCTTTAAATTGTTACATTAGAGATAGATAGAATAACAAAATAAACAACTGTATGCTCATTTATTCATTTATTCAACATACATTCATTGAGAGTCTACTATCCCTGGACTCTTCAAGGTACTGAGGATACAGCTGTGAACAAGTCAGACAAAAATCCTTGCTCTTGCAGAGTTTATATTCTAGCATAAGGGCCAGACGATAAAGTGTGTTCACAAAACAAAGGCAAATGAGAGGCGTGTTAGAAGAAAATAAGTGATATACACAAAAACAAAGCATGGAAAGGAGAATTAGGAGTGGGGGTGTTGTAATTTTAAATAAAGGGGCCTTATTTAAGTGAGAAGGTAACCACTGAGAAAACACTTGAGGAAGGAAGGGGCATTTAAGCAAACATGTAAAGGAAGTTGGCCACGCAGGTCGATGGAAAAAGCTCAAGCATGGAAGTATGTCTGGCAGAAGCACTTGAAGCGTGTTCAATGAACATCAAGGAGACTAGTGCAGCCAGAGCAATGCAAATGAACAGAAGAGTTAAGGGAATAAGGTCAGAGAGGTGGCAAAGACCATAGCATACAGTGCCTTGGGGACCATTATAGGACTTGGGCTTTTTCTAAGAGAAAAATGAGGAGCCACTGGCGGCTTTGAGCAGAGGAGTAACATAATGGGACTTACACTTAACAGGACCATTCTGGAAGCTGTGTTGAGAATAGATAGTGGGTTAGGGGGAAGTGCTGGGATGAAAGCTGAGAGGCCATTTAGGAGGCTATTTAGAAAATCCAAGCAAAAGATATTGGTGGTATAGATCAGTGGGGTAATAGTAAAGCGACAACGAGTAGTAGGAATCTGGATATGTTTTGAAGGTACTGACAAGACAAATATCCTACTGACCGAATGTGGGGTGTGAGGGAAAGATGGCATTCAAGGATTATTTCAAAGTTTCTACCTGAGCAATCAGAGGGAGGGAGCTGTCATTAACTGAGATGAGGAAGACTGTGGGTGGAGCCATTTGGATAGAACACCAAACTGGGAGTTCAGTTGGGTCACTTAAGGCTATCATAACATCTGGGGGCCGACCCCACGGCCGAGTGGTTGGGTTTGGGCGCTTTGCTTCGGCAACCCAGGGTTTCACAGGTTCGGATCCTGGGCGCGAACATGGCACCACTCGTCAGGCCATGCTGAGGCGGCGTCCCACATGCCACAACTAGAAGGACCCACAACTGAAAATATATACAATTATGTACTGGGGGGAGGGGAGAGGAGCTTTGGGGAGAAGAAGGAAAAATAAAATCTTTAAAAAAAAAATCTGGATATACGTGCCTGAAGTTCAGGAAAGATGTCTGTGCTAGACACACAAATTTGTGGTTGTTGTCATATAAATGACATTCAAAGCCACCACCCTTAAGAAATAGATTACAAATATACTTGAAGCTTGATTGCATCCTTCCCCAAATCAACTCTAGAATTTAATATTTATCACTGTTAAGCATATCTTTGATATATTTCACATGTATGTAACCCTAAACAATACACAGCAGTGTTGTGCACGTGAAAATGATAAAGTATACACAATCTTCCACTATTTACCCTTTTTTCTAAACATATTTTTGAGATTTATCCATTATTATATATATGTAATATATATGCTGAATATATTGAATAACATTGAATAACAATGCTGAAATAAACATTCCTGTACACACCTCTTTGCATACATGTAAGAGAGTATCTCTATGTGATTATACCTCCCAGTGGAATTGCTTGGCCCTTATAAGACACACCACTTGAATACATATGTATGAACAAATTGCTCTTCGTGGTACTATTTTACATTCTCCAGCATTGTGAAATTTCCTACTGCTCCATACTCTCACCAACACTTGGTATTGTTGGACTTTACATTTTGTCAGTCTGAAGGGTATATGAAATTATATAATATTGTGGTTTTAATTTGCATTTCCTTGACCACTATTTTGGCTGTTTAGTGGCTGTTTGGGTTTCATTTTATCAGAATTGATTATTCTTATTTGTCCTGTATTCTACTGGATTGTCTTTCTCTTTGACATCCTAAATTCTAACCTTCATCATATTTACATCACACATATCTTTCCCTGGTCTTTGACTTGTTTCTCTTTCTCTTTTTGTACAAATTTTAATTTTTTTTTTCTTTTTGAGGAAGATCAGCCCTGAGCTAACATCTGCTGCCAATCCTCTTTTTGCTGAGGAAGACTGGCCCTGAGCTAACATCCGTGCCCATCTTCCTCTACTTTATATGTGGGATGCCTACCACAGCATGGCTTGCCAAGTGGTGCCATGTCCGCACCCAGGATCTGAACTGGTGAACCTCGGGCCGCCGAAGCAGAACGTAAGCACTTAACTGCTGTGCCACTGGACCGGCCCCACAAATTTTCAATTTACTGTTAATAATTATCAATTCCTCCCTTTGATATTAGTGCTTTTCTTGTACTTTGTTTAGAAAATTCTTCCATTCTCTATATCACAATGATATTCTCCAATTTGCATGTCAAATTTAAACCCTTAATTCATCTGGAATTGCTTTTGTGCCTTTATGAGGCAGGGATACAATTTCAACTCTTTGTCCCAGTGCAATTCATTAAATAATTCATCCCTTTGATGATCAACAATGCCACCTCTGTCATATGTCTGGTTTCCATGTATAAATTGGTGTTTCCTGGGCTCTCCAATCTAGTCTATTTAGCTATGCACAATATACAATATTGTAGTTTTATAAGTAGTCTACATATGTTATGTTATTCTTCACACATTGCACTTTTTCTTCAAAATTGTCTTTTCTTTCCTTAGCCCTTTACTCTTCCACATAAAGTTGAGAATTAGTTTGTCAAATTCCATAAATAATTCCCTTAGGGTCTTGATTAGAATTTTATTGAATCCATAGCTCAATTTTGGGAGAACTAACAACTTTGTTACATTGAGTATTCCAATCTATGAGAATAGTATCTCTTTCTATTTATTTAAATCTTCTCAAATGACTTTCATTAAAGATAATTTTTGTACCTGAAGATATTTTGCATCTTTTATTAGATTTATTCCTAGGTTCCTTTTATTTGTATGGCTAATGCTAGAAATATCTTCAATTGCATTTTCTAACTATGGAAATATAGCTTCTTGATCTTTGTATCTACATCTCATTATACATTTAGTGCTCCTTATATGCATATTGATTATGAATAAATGAATGACAAACTAACCCCCTTATCTATAAAATGTTGTGACATTTAAATGAGAAATAAAATTCTATAATGATGGTGAACTATAAACATACGATTGCGTATTAGTTTGTTTTAATTTCAATTGAGCTAAGATTAATATATGAGAAAAACTCAGGTAAGAATTACCCATAATTTTAGAGACTTATTTCACAAGAAACTGTCTAAGGAGGGGAAGAAAACATTGCAGAAAGCAGTCTTTCAGACAACAGCAAGAAGAGAAAGCTAAAACCAAGGAAGAAAATTTTAAAAACATATTTTTAAAAAAAACTGATTCAAAACAAAGAATGGAGAATTATTTATTGTAGAAAAAATTATTCCTACATCCAACTGACTCCTTGAAGGGGCTTTACTGCAACACATTAAAAAAATTCTTAACTATTCACCTGTCAAGAAAGGATGAATATGTCTACCAAAGTTAAAATATGTTCAGGAGACTAAAAGTCGTGTTCCTTTCCAGATGAGAAAAGCACTTATCCAATACCATTAATATTTTAAAAAATAATGTTTAACTTAAAATTATTTGATGCAAATGTGTAAACTATAACTGTTAGTATACTTAGCACTCATCCTGCAAAAAAAAAAATAAACATTTGGAATATTGCTATTCTATAATAATTTATTGTGTCACTAAAATTCACATGTCCAAAATTCCACATTTCCAAGTCAGAACTTTTGGGGGTGAAAGAAAATTGAGCATTTGATGTCCTGTCATTATTCAGCAAATGTGCTACTCTACATTATTTGAGAATTGTTTCTGATGTGTCCTACTCTTTCCTCCCAAAAAGGTTGGAAATGATGATGCCTACTTTCCTTCACTGATTCATCAAACATTTATTAAATTCTATCTACATGTTAGGCACTTAGATGCTAGAGATACAGTGGTGAATGGAATGTGCCTGATCCCTGGCCTAACAGAAGCTTACAGGCTCCTGCAGAAAACAGTCATTAAATGAGGGCTCACCATCTGTATTAAAGTGCTGTGACAGGGAAGCACAGGGTGCTATGAGCACAACTGGGGACTCAGGAGAAAAGGCATCAGAGAATGCCCATCTTGAGGAAGTGCTGTTCAAACTGAGGTTTGAAGGAAATTTAGGAATTACAGAGAAAAAGTGCTTCAGGTTGAAGGAAAGGCCTGGGGTGCACAAAAGGTGAGATCACAGCATTTCTAAAATTCAAAGTTAGTCTATACAGCTGAATCAAGGATCGCAAGGGGGAAACTAGCACCAAATGTTTGATCTTTGACTTCTTACTCAAACATATAGCAGCCTGAAATGCACGGCATTTCAAGTCAAACAGGAGGATGAGGAGGCAGAACTGGGAATGCCTAATGTCCTAAGTAGTGGATCTTCCTAAGAAAATATGTATGCACCTAAAATGTGCTTAGGCAAAAGAGCTGGGATTAATGCACAAACAGTTCCTGTACAATCTCACTTCAATATACACATCTATATGGAGAGTACAGTGCAGGTGCATAGCCATATATGCCAATCTCTCTAATAATTGAGATGCGTAATTCTTTTAAAATCACAGGCTGCACACTTGCATCATCTACATTTCCTCCCCTAACTACAGCTTCTACAAGAAAATTCTACCATAAGAAAATAGCAAGGAATAATGGTGAGAGATGAAAAATATTACAGAGGGATGTCTGCAAAACAGATAAACTTTCAAGAAATTATTTCTTCTACATTTTAAGGAATTTCCATATAATAGTTGCTATTCTTTCCAGGTTATGTCATTACACCAAAAGATTTTAATGCTACATTTGCTCTGCCAAATAAAAACGTTGCAACAGAAATCGAATAACATAATTACAGAAAACTTTGGGTAATAATTTCAGAAATAGTAAGTAGAGCTTTAATTTCTTTTTGTCTTTTCATTAAAAATGAACAAGCTGCCATTTCAAATAATGATATAAAATCCACTTAAACTTTGCTAGGTTTCCATTCATTTTATTTGGCTTTTCTAAAGACCGAAGAAAAAGAAGGCATCTTGTCAATAATGATTCAGATGGTGCGTGTAAAATCTAATCATAATGCCAGAAGCAACAATGACTAATAATTTAGCATATTCTGTCCTGTTCTTTTCCCTAAAAATAACGTAATTACATATACATGTATATCCATATATATTCAAAACAAATCATTCTTTAAGTTTATAACCTAACTTTTACAAACACAATATCATTTAAAAGATTTGGTAGATAACCTATTTTATAAATGTGTAATACTCCACAGAATAAATGCACCATATTAACTTGGCTGTTTTTACATTAGTAGGCATTCAGATTTTTTTCTGACATTTTTACTCTTTATAAAAGATGCATCATTGAGCCTTTTTATTCCATGGCTCTTCTACTAACAGCGTGGGAACTCATTGGCAGAAAAGGTGACAGAAAAGTAAATCTCCTTTCTTCCATAAGTCACCTATTTATTTATTTATTTACTTATTTATTTAGTGAGGAAGACTGGCCCTAGCTAACATCTGTTACCAATCTTCCTCTTTTTGCTTTTTTTAATTTCCAAGCCCCAATACATAGTTATATATTTTAGTTGTAAGCCCTTCTAGTTCTTTTATGTGGGATGCTGCTACAGCATGGCTTGATGAGTGGTGTGTGGGTCCATGCCCAGGATCCGAACCAGCAAACCCTGGGCCACTGAAGCAGAGTGCATGAACCCAACCACTATGCCACCAGGCCGGCCCCATAAATCACCTATTTTTAAAAATTTATGCAAACATTTATTGAGGTCTAACTCTATGACAAGTCTTTTGATAAGCACAGAGGATATAGAGATGAGTGAGAACCAATATCACTTGCCAGGAGCTCATTGTCTATCATATTCATTCTCGACTCAGACGATTTTGCCCCATGGGAAAATCTGGCAATGCCTGGAGACATTTTTGGTTGCCACAACATGCAGGTAGGGTGATATTGGCACTTCGCGGGTAGAAGCCAGAGATGCTGCTACACATCCTACAATGCACATGACAGCCTCCACAACAAAGAGTTATCCAGCCCAAAAGGTCAATAAATAAGGTGCTGAGGTTGAGAAACCCTGGTGCAGCCCTTTTGTGTGGTCGGTCCATCTCTATCAAACTCAAGAGACCTCACCCCAATGATAACATTTAATAAATTATAAAAATAAATAAGTACATCAATAATCTCTGTGAAATTATATATTAAGGTCAACAGAATGGCCCAGTTCCCATACTGATATTTCAAACACAATGACTCCATATACTGATCAATGAGCAAGAGTGTGGATTTTACATCTGGGGCATACACTTCAGGCTCTGTTCAGTGTAGCTTCTTCTGTCCTCTTTTAAACCTTTAGACTTTAGGATTTTCTCAAGCAAGGAAATGAAAACAAGGTATTTTTAACTACCTGCTCAATTGCTTGGAAAATTACCTCTTAAAACATTTACACACCCACTTCTCATTTTTTCCAAAGCCCTAGAGTAGCCAAGTGATATTAATCATTGGAATTCCTTGATGAAAAAATGTAATGTTTCAAAGTTTAGACAGTTTGGTTTATTTATCAAGCTGTTTATTTTGGAACATATATATATATATATATGTTTATATATACACACCATAAATATTCCATATATATATATAGATAGATATGTGTGTACCTGAAAGACAAATAATTACAAATTTCCTACAAACCCTGCAGCAGCACCTTCTCTGAAATTCTAGAAGACTCAATTTTGATAGACCTACAAGAGCTTTCAAAGGGCAGCAAACTCATCATGGCAATGGAAATCTAAGTAATTATAAGTTCTTCAACTACAAATGCAATATTTATTAGACAAAAGAATCCTGATTTTGTGTAATGCTGTATATAATGAGATTGTACAATTCCTTTAGTCTTCCATTTGTTCAAATAACCATAGCACAGCTGGTGGCAATAAAAGCTACTCAATTGTTTTCTCACTGTCTGAACTTGGAATAAATGGTCCAGTTCTAGAAAAGAAGCTGTTCTTTTGTTTGGTAAGTTCCTTTCAAGTGGTTATCAATTTAAGAAAGAAGTCAAAGCAGCTCATCAGTAAATACCTCATCACATAAAACATCAAATACCAACCACCTCCATTACTGAAAACACTGGTTTGGAAAATAAACAAGGGCAAAACGGCTCACTGCTTTTAATCAGTGTAATGAATACCATTAACTCAAACTGCAAACTCCCTATGCACCAGAAGTGAATTATTTAGTTCCAATATCTTTCCAATGGTTTCTTTTTCTCTCTAAACTTTAATTAAAATTAACCACATTTGAAAATTGAGGAGCCTAAGCCTAGGAAAGGACTTTCAGCAACAAATTTTTTTTTTTTTTAACTTTGGTTCCAGCAACCTCTCTGACATCTGAAAATTCTTTAACTCAGTTGGAAATGCAGTTTGTATAACTAAAACATCCATACAGTGAGGTATAAAACTCAAGATACTGGACAAACTTTCGTGGGGAAAATTCAATGTGCCGAATACTACGGGCACATGACAAGTTGTTGAAAATGACTGTGAAGTATACAACATAACTGATATTTTGAAAGAATCTTATAAAAGATTTTCTCTGTTCTCTTTGACTTCTGAATACTCTAATAGGTTTAGTGTTTTTATTAGCTCTAGTAAATATCCACATTCTCATGAAAATATTAATTGATCAAGAAATGTCCATTTTAAATTATTCCAATAGCTGTGAGTAGCACCAACATCAATTAAGATTGACTGTGTTCATTCATGGTGCTCAGCATTCTACCAAGTACTAAGAAGAAGGATAGTAAAATTGCAAATATGCTATAAGAATGGCTTCATGTTTTTTTTGTTGAAATATTCACAGTATTTATATATCCACCTAATATTTATTGTCTACCATGTACATAGCCACGGAAAAGAACCAGAAGCACAAAATATTTCCAGTTGAGGAAACAAATGACAAAAGAGCCCTTTAAAGGAATATACTTGATATCACAGGGGAAATAAGCCTCAGTCTAAAGAAATGTGCATCAACTCTCTTTCTGACCCAACTCTAATTTCTGGGTATTTACCAGCCACATACAATAGTCAGAAAACAAAACTATTTGTGAACTGATACAATATTGCCCATTGTTGGGTATTTTGATTTTTTTTTAAATAATGTCTGATTTCCAAACTTAAAATTCTGTGCAAGAAAACAGCATGAACAGAAGCTCATAAGATATTGCATCCAGCAACATTTTTGTGCATATCATGATTTTGCTTTGGCCTCCCTGTTTCGATAATTGTGGAGATTATTATAATGGAAGGTGAGACACCATTCATTTGGAACATCCAATATTGATTCCTCCTTGTTCTGAAGAAAGAGTAAGTTTTCCTTGAATATTTGCATGATCTATTTTTTTCCCCACCTAAACATAGGCTGAAATTAAACTTACTATTTATAATAAAAATCCTTGCTATTCTTCAACAAGCATCAATACTTTTAAACACACATGCTCTAAACTTAACAACGCATCATGATGGACATAAGTAGACACTTCTGGGCACAATGAATATGCCTAGAGTAACTAAACAGCTTTCCTTTAATGGCACTAAAGTATACAGCAAAAAAGTAAATGAAAAAGATGTGGCCTGTCTAACACCATTTAGATGTAGTCAACATTTTTAAAAGATTTCTACATTTTCTAAACACACTTATATAAACAGCTTTTTCTTAAAACTTAAAATTTTGTCTAATGGAAGCTGAAATTTGAAGCCAGGGCTTGAATAGTAAATTATTCTTCCCCATAAGAACTAAGTCATATAGCAGGCATACATGGGTAAAACTGTCAACAGAAATCATCCTTTCTAAAACAGAAATGTGTTAATCTTTCAAAATGAACTGCTGGCCTCTACATCCATGTCCCTCTTACATAATGAATATATCTACAATCATATTTAGCTAGCTAAAATCTCCCATACTTCATTTTGTCATGGCTATAAGGAAAGCATTTTGCTTGTACAATAGCACAATAAAGTTTTAAAAACCATGATGTGTCTCCAAGTTCTTTAAATTAATTCACTACTATCTGTAAGTGTGTGTTTACCCTGTTTTGTTCTTCTCTGACCCACTGGTTATTTAGGAGTGCGTTGTTTAATTCCCACATATTTGTCAATTTACCAAATTTCCTTTGGTTTTTAACTTCTAATTTCATCCTATTGTAGTTGGAGAAAATCCTCTGCATTTCAATCCTTTTAAATTTATTGAAGCTTGTTTTCGGGCCAGCATCTATGGTCCATCCTAGAGAACAGTTCTTGCGCACTGGAGAAGAATGTGTTCTGCTGCTCTTGGGTGGAGATAGAGATGATTATTAGGTCTAGTTGGCTTATAGAGTTATTAATGTCTTCTGTTTTCTTGCAGATCATCTGGCTAGTTCTTTATCAATTATTAAAAGTGAAGCGGTAAAATCTCCAACTATTATTGTTGAGTTTTCTATTTCTCCCTTTAATTCTGTCATTTTTTGCTTCATGTATTTTGGGGCTCTATTATAAAGTGCATAAATGTTTATATTTGCAATGTCTTCTTCATGAACTGACCCTTCTATCATTATAAAATGTCCTTTTTTGTCTCTAGTAACAATTTTTGTCTTAAAGGCTATTGCGTCTGAAATTAGTTGCCACATCAGCTCTCTTTTGGTTATTATTTCATGGTATCCTTTTACTTTTAACTTGTTCACGTCTTTGAATCTAACTGTGTTTCTTGTATACAAGACATAGATTGATGATGTTTTCTGATCTATTCTGCCAATATCCTCCCTTTGATTGAATTATTTAATCCATTTACATTAAATTATTGATAAGATTTATGTCTGCCATTTGTTACTTGTTTTCTATGTCATGTCTCTTTTGTTTCTCTATTCTTCCATTACTGCCTTCTTTTGTGTTAGATATTTTATAGTGTACCATTTTAATTCCTTTGTCATTTATTTTTAATATATTTTTAAATTACTTTCTTAATACCCGGGGATTAAAATTGTCTTAATTTACAACAGTCTAATTCAAATTACTACTAACAATTTCAGTAGTATACAAAGCTACTATATAGCTTTGTTCCCTCCCCTCTCCTATGTGTTATTGTCATACAAATTACTTCTTTATATACTGAAAGCCAATTAACATAGTTTTATATTTTTTATGCAGTTGTCTTTTAAATCAGGAGGAAAAAATGAGTTATAAACAAAAATAAATTTATACTGTCTTTTATATTTACCTATATAGTTACCTTTATCAGTGTTCTTTATTTCTTCATGTGGATTTGAATTGTGGTCTACTGTTCTTTCATTTCAGCCTGAGGAAACTCCTTTAGCATTTGTTACAGGGCAGGTCTGCTAGTGACAAAATCTGTTTTTGTTTATCTTGGAATATCTTAATTTCTCCTTCACTTCTGAAAGACAGTTTTGCTGGATATAAAATTTTTGGTTGCTAGTCTGTCAGCACTTTGAATATGTATCCCAATGCCTTCTGTCTCCATGGTTTCTGAAGAGAAATAAGCTATCAATGTTATTGAAGACCCCTTGATTTGATGAGTCACTTATCTTTTGCTGCTTTCAAGATTCTCTCTTTGTTTTTTGCTTCATCAGTTTGATTATAGGTGTGGTTCTCTTTAAGTCTGTGCTACTTGGAGTTTGTTAACCTTCTTGGGTGTGTAGATTAAAATTTATCATCAAATTTTTGGAGTTTTAAGCCCTTATTTCTTGAAACATTCTTTCTGGTCTTTTCCTTCTCTCTTGTCCTTTTGGGACTTCCACTATGTACATATTGGTACACTTGATGGGGTCCCACAAGTCTCTGAGGCTTTGTTATTTTTCCTCATTCTTTTACCTCCCTGTTCCTCAGACAGAATAATCTCAATTGGCCTATCTTCAAGTCCACTAACTTTTTTCTGCTGCCAGCCAAAATCTGCTGTTAAGCTCCTTTCAGTAAATTTTTCATTTATTATCCAACTCTTTATCAATATTGTATATTTTTTATAAAGTTCAACTCTTTATCGATATTGTATATTTGGTGACACATTGCTCTCATACTTTCCTTTAGTTCTTTAAATATGGTTTCCTTTAGTTTTTTGAACATGTTTATAATAGCTAATTTAATTTATTTGTCTAGTAGATCTAACTGCTGGGCTTCTTCAGGAGCAGTTTTTATTTGAATTTTTTCCCTTTGCATGGGCAATACTTTTCTATTTTTTTTTTTTTGCATGTCTTGTACTGTTTAGTTGAAAACTAAACATGTTAAATAATATAATGTGGCAACTCTGAAAATCATATTTCTGTCTTATCCCCAGGGTTTGTGGTTTTGGCTGTTTGCTGTTGCTGCTGCTGCTGCTGCTGTTGTTTGCTTAGCGACTTTTCTGAATTCTCTAAAGTTTGTATTTTGTTACATGTGGTCACTTAACTCACTGCTTAGCTAGATTTGTAATCGGTTGAAGATTAGACAAAGAATTCCTTAAATACATTGAACCAGTATGAATCCAGCCTTTCCCAAGGGGTTCTATGTGCATACTGGGGCATGGCTTCAATGTTCTGGTGGGCAGTTTACGACTCTACTTTAGCCTTCACTTCCTGCTACTGCAAAGGCTAAAGGCAGGCAGAGGTGAAAGATTAGGGCCTTCTCAGGTCTTTCCTGGGCATGTGTACATCACTACCCATCCCTCCTACAGTAGACCCTAATAAAAGTTCCATTTTTATATGAAGCAAGACACTGAAGTATCCTCAATATAAATTCTTATTAAATGACACAAAATTGAATTTATTGTGGATCTGTCCTTTTCCACTAGCCAATATTTCTCTTTCTGGCTCTGAATGAATCACGGTTCTTTGCTCATCAGAACAAACTTCCCTCTGCATATTTTATAGATGATTTAAAAAACAAAGAACCTGATCCAAGTATTAAAAGTCAAAATGTTACAAAAGTTGTGTATTTCAATAAAATCTTAAAGATAATAGTGTCTAGAAAATGCCAAAGTGCTTCTCTCTTCAAATTAAAATTCTAAGCAATTCTATGAAAAGCTCCTGAGATCAGCATCTCCTCCTGTAGCCCTCTCCCCAGCCAGAGGTTTCATGGTTTTCACACATGCTCAGCACATATAACTTATTTAGAGAAGGGCTTATATAACCAAAGGCCTTGACTTCACAGGCTTGTTCAGGGAGCTTCCTGTGAAATGATAATTGAATTTTTCCATTGCTGCTTTTCTTGTTCAGAACCCATCTTATGAATTCGCTCCATGAAGATGAGAAAGAGCACAGCATTACATCAGACACATGCAATTCTTTCACTAAAAGTCATCTGAGACTCTGTAATAGGACATTTCTGGGATCAATCAGTCATCTTTCCATTTTGTCTCCAGATATTGCTAGGTAAGAAGGGGTTAACTAAATAAGAAAACTATGCTTGGAACTTGACATATCAAAATCAATTCACACATTGTAAAAGTTCCACCCAACTAAATTCCTACAAAATGAGAATCTGCTTTTAAGATGAGTCACTGGATTTCATGTTAAGCTGATGAAAATTAATATGTTGATACTTTGCATTCAGAAGCTTTTAGTTAATAAATACTACCTAGCTTAAAATTAGCCAACTGATGATCACAGTTGGATGCAATAGGTCTTTCTAAAAGATATTATTAAACCTGGCAACAGGTTTAATTTTCTGAAATAAGTAAACTGACTCTTAAATGACACATAGCTATGGTAAGAGATCCTTACAATACTACTCTATTTTAACTCGCTGGAGAGGAAAACAGTACCATGAGTGGGAAAATCTATTAATGAAATGTAAAGTGCAAATTTAAGCACAAAAGAGCCAAGAAAGGCAAAAGTTAAGGTCCTAAGGTTAACGACCATTCTGTTATGTCAGTTATATTAAACTTAACATGTGTTTAATTAAGCTATTAAATGTGTATTTTAATGTACCACAGGTGAAATGCGGAGGAGTTAATGTTTCCTGAGAATTTAACTTCTACAATTCCTTATTCCCCCATGTTTAAATATGCAACCTTTGAGTATAGCCTTTTGCAGTTTATTGCTTTGTTTTGTTTTGTTTTTTTTAAAGAAAAAGGAATAAAGCATCTGACAGTGTTTAGTATTATTCATGTTTAAAAAGTCCTTGTTGGTTTTACAAATAATACCTTAGTAAAGGGAATACATTAGAGGATATGTTTATATCTTTGCTAGCGCCAACCTAATTGACTAGAGATCTTTTTTTTTTTTTTTGCCAGATTGTGTTTATAAGCAGTAAATCACTATGTTAAAATAATCAAAAGAAATAATCATTTAGTTGTATTATTTTATTTTTAGAACAAGTTGCCATAATGCACACACAAAATCCTTAAGCGTCCCCACTCACTCACTTCAGCAATGAGAACAAAACAACTAAGGGAGTATGCTTTTGATTTCAGTAACTCCACTCCACTTCTAAATACAAGCAGAAAAATACAACAAAAGTAACCTTCTTGGTGTTTATGAAAAGAGTATGCCCCAGGAAACCATAGCTATCTTAATCCCATTTTTGTTTTCTTTATAAGCCATCAAACTTTTTGTTGGTGTTCTCCATTGCATCTTAGATGCAGATGGTAAACTTTATTTTGTAGTGGGAATGAAGATCAGAATCCTTCCCATTAGTCCCACGCAGTTAAGGCCTGATGGTTTCTGGACTTGTGTGATGTACTGGCCCAGTGGACTGGACTGTGATGCATACCTTGGGATCCCTAAGAATCTATTCCTAAATGAGTGAGAGGGAACGGCAGTGCTGGCTTCAGAGAAGCTGAGTATGGTTTCCATTAAAATACATTTTGTTAAGTCAGAAACAGCTATAAAGTTGTCCAACAAGTCCACTTATGTTTTAAAGCCATAAAGTACCTATACTAAGGCTGGTTCAGCTGATTTAACAGACTGACTCTTACCTTCTCAGTACACAGCTGTTGATCTAGCTCTGGATGATTTCCCAAGCATGAGCCTAGCCATCCCACCAAAGCCAATTTCCAGGAAGAGAGGGCTATAATGTCCCACATCAGCCTATTTTGTTTATTCATGCTCTTTGAGAATAAATGGCCTGGTCATTCATTACCTCCTAGTTACTCATTAACTCACACCCTTGTGTAGTAAGCAAAGCTTCAAAAGCAAATCTAAATCCTAGCTCCACCACTTACTAGCTCCATGACTTTGCATAAATTGTTAATTCCTTATAGACCTTAGTTTTCTTATCTCCAAAGTAGAGAAAATAAGAATTTCTTCTAAGACCGTTGCACTGACTAAATTAGATAAAATTTTTAAAGCTCTAAAAACAGTGCCTGGCAAAGAATAAGCACCCAATCAATGCTAGCCTTCTGAATAGGAGTATTGTGAATACTCAGAAGCATTGTCAAAGAACACCTTTGAGAATAGCAAGGCTCCGAACAGGTTTAAAAGGCAGCCATGGGAAACTGATTAAAGGCATAGTTTGCTGGACTAGATTTGACTTATAATTATTGTAGTGATTATCATTCATTGTCCATTCAAATATTTACTAAGCATCTCCTGAGTGCTAACTAGATTCCATGCAGGAAAGAAAAATATGACAATTTCTCCAAAAGGCTTACATTACTGTGGGAACATAAGACAAATATACACATCAGTATGATATGAGGAAAATTATAGTCAATGCCAACTAAAGTATTAAGGGCTTAGAGGTGGGGGGCTCATATTTGGCAAGAAGGTTTAATATACTATGAAATATTTCCAAAGAAAGTAAGACTTTTTTATTCTGATTATATTCTTTTGATTCCAATTTTTCAATGCCCAGTAAAACTGGGCTCCAAAGGAGCCCTCAAGGGTAAATATTCAACTCTTTTATTTAATCAATATTTATCGAGAACTTTCTATGTGCTAAATACTTCATTCCACTAAACTTCACACAATACTCAGGGATAAAAACGGCTTTGTCTTCATATGTCAATAAAATGTGTTTATTTTAGGGGAAAAAAACTACAATCATGACACTCTCTTTATTTTGGCAAAATTTTAATTCCTACTTAACTACTTCCTGAAGAAAACTTTAGGATTCACCTCAGTTTATATTAACTAAAAACAGCACTTGCTCTAAAAATGTAAATCAAAATTATTACACTGTCTGAAATATTGAAGTTGAATGGAGAAGCCCACTGATTTACAAGTCTATTTTTCTTACTTTTTAAATGGCTTTCTTTTCTCTTTTTCTTTTCTTTAAGAAACTATATTTTAAAAGTCTAAACTGGATTTAGGATCACACAGACCTTGAGCTCGACTGTTGGCTAAGACAAGTGATTTATCTGAGTCAAGTTTCGTCATCTGTAAAAATCTGTACAATGGGAATGACTATCACAGCACTTCGCTCGTACCTTGTGTTCTTAGTTCATTCTGTCAACTTGTCCGCAATCAAGTCTCTCCTACTAGACTGCTTCTTAGAGATGGCTACCATGTCTCGTTCATCTTTACATCCCCAAAGTACTTAAAATAGTGCTGCACACATATTAGATAATAACTAGATTATCTAAATGTCTAACACCTTTCCCTCTGCTTGATGATGGCAAAAACATCTGATTTACACTTAACCAGCAAAACAATATATTTTTACTTCATGTATTTTGTCAGGGAGAGAATCTCCAAATCCACTGTTATATAAGTTTTGGCTAAAACTCAAGAGAAATAACATTTTTAAAATTTTTATCTATTTATTTTTGACAAATACAAATTGTATGTATTTAAAGTGTACAATGTGATGATTTGATATATGTACACATTGTAAAATGATTACCACAATGAAATTAATTAACATATCCATCGCCTCCCATAGTTATCATTTTTTTGTGTATGCAGTGAGAACACTTGAGATCTACTCTCTTGGCAAATTTCAAATATACAACACCTTATTATTTACTATGGTAACCATCAAGTACATTAGACCTCCAGAACCTATTCATCTGATAGCTGAAAGTTTGTACTCTTTCATTGATAAAAGATTGTCTAAATGTACAGTAACTCATCTCAGATACTTGAAAGCAGTGCTCCCTGAAAATCCCCTGAAGATTCTGATTCAGAAGGTCCGAGATGGGGTCTGAGAGTCTGCATTTCTAACAGGCCTCCAGGTGATGCTGAAGTTGCTGGTCAGCAAACCACGCTCTGATTGGCCCAGCTCTAAATCTCTCTGTCAGTTCTGCCTGGTGTTCATTATTTGGCCTCTATAGAAGTGTTTTCCTGGACACTGCTTAGGCATTAAACAATTAGCCAAAAGTATTACAAAAATATACTTTTAAAATTCCTAAGACAAGCTTTGTCCTCTTTACTTGTAAGGATGTTTTTGAGGACATTCATTATTTATTACATTCTGCAGGGCTTCTCTTGGAGGACTCATCACAGAGAAAACTTCTCCCTGGACTTGGTAGTAAGAAGAGTGAGAAGTGCTCCTCCCCAGCAGCTGTCTTGTTCTTATATTGCAGACAGTATCAATCTTATAAAGCTACGGTCTCTCCCTCTTTTCTGCGGCTGCCAGACAGCTATGTGTGCCCTTTATTTACAGAAAATGGGTAGCACCTTAGCATCTGGATTTTATGTACAACCTCATCCACATTTTTTTCCCTTATTTTTTACTGGCTCTTATTTTCCCACATTTTGGCTTTTGTATTCTTATATTTGTATATTTTAAACAAACAAAATCCTCTTCAAAATGAGAAAGAAATGGAAGAAGGGTAAAAAAGGACAGATTTTAAGAAGCAGAAAACACATAAATCACAGTTCTTAAACATTTCACCATTATCTATCATAAAAACTACAAAGCAGCTAACCAAAATTTGTATTAACTGACTTAAAATGATTTTTCAGAAAACCAGGGTTCCAAAACTCATTACTATCATTTCCATTACTGAGGACAACAGATTATCTTACAGCAATAAGACAGAACACTAGTTGGGAAGGTAGGAATGGCTTGCCACTGGCTGTGTGATTTACTGGAAGCTCTCTCTGATCATATACCATCAATCTCATCACTCAGTCTGGAGGTTAAGAGCCCTTGAAATTCTTCCACCCAGCTTCTCTGAAATCCAGTCACAACTCTGAACTCCTAGAGAATGTATTTTCTATACTATTTTTTGCTATCTCCCAAATGCTATGCAGTGTTGTTATTACAACAAAATGTTTTTATATTTTTGTGCATCCCTCACTTCACCTAGCACCCTACCTTCCATGCAGTCAGAATCAATATTACTTTCTGCTTTTTAAGTAACAGCATTTCTATTTTTATATAGGAACTCTACAACAACGGGCAGTGCAAAATAATCTTGGACATTCAAATTCAACATAGAGGTAAGAAATAAAAATCTATAAATCTGGGGCAAACAAAATAGCTCTTCAAGTTATTAAGAGAAGAAAAGCCCTAGATCTGCTAGGATGACAAGGTTTCTGAAGAGCCAACTAAAATTGTGAAGTCACTTCAGCAATTAAATTTTTTTAATAATGCTCCCAAAGCTCTCTTAATCATTTCACTGCATCGTAGAAACTCATCAAAGCTGTCGATAAAGCTGCCTGGCTAGGTTATCCAGGGCATGGCCACAACGTATGTTTCCAAGCTGAATGATGTCCCATTATTCTTTTATGTATGTAATTCTCCAACCAAATTGACTCTTTTATTCATCTCAAATGGCTCTTCTATCATCCCCTCATCTTGCTCCTTCCATGCTCCATGCCTGAAGTACTATTCATGCCTGTCACACAGCTAAATCCTATCTAACCTCCAAAAACCAATGAAAATGTTCCTCCTTCATGACTTTCGTTGTCTTTCCCTGTTCTCCAACCTGAAAGGAATCTCACTCTGCCATGTTTATACCACTTAAAATCTGTCTCCTGACTCCTTCCAAAATACTGCCTTTGACTACATTTTGTGTTTTCTGTATATGATATCTGCTAACTGGTTAGCTCGCTGAAGGAAGTTATGGTTACTTTTTGTTAATACCCTGAAAACACCTACTTTACTCCCTACAATTTAGTCTTCAAATGTCTGTTGAACGAATCCATCAATGAACTCCTGGTAAACATGTATCAGCATGTCATTATAAAGCAAAGAGAGGGTGACTTACGAAACAAGCCTGTTTTGATCACATCTACCATTTGTGAGTGTGTGTGTGTAGGCATACATTCATAACTTTGCAAAACACATGTTAAATATATAAAGTGTTTAATCTGTGCATTCCAGTTTTGATTATTCATGGCATAGTGTTCCTTCACAGAAGTTGATAACAGCTACTCATAAAATGCTACTCCACATAATAGTACTTGCCTTGGTGCTACTGTACTTAATAAAGCACTTAAAAATTCATATCAGAGTACAGAATGCTCTAAACTACAGGAATCAAATTATTTAAATGTGTGATTAAATATGCTATAAAATGATTCGTCAGAACACTTTTTTTATTTGTTAAAGAACATACATTCTTCCTCAAAATAACTTGCTATTTTTGAACTATTACTCAGCCACACACTTCTTACAAGCAGCAAAGGTTGCCTCAGATAAACCTTGATTTTACAATATTTCAAAGACTTTCCTCTGCTACTCTATGCCAACTGAAAATTCATGAGTCATAGGTGAATGACAGGAGCCGTTTTGGGGGTAATTTTTCCTTAATGCAACTAGCCTGAAATAAAACTTGTTTAGCAATTAATATTTTATAAACCCCCTCATATATAGGATTTTGTTTGCTTCAAAGCAAGGATGAAAACAAATATCAGTATTATCTCCATTTTTCAGAAGACGCAATCAAGTCTTAGAGAAGTTTAAGTGAATGGCTTAAGGATGCACGGCTACTTAATGGTGATACCCAGATGTCTAACTCCTCACACTATCAGGTTTACTTTAAGATTTGAGGCACTGAATTAGTCACCTTTCATTTCAGCTTGAATTGTCTTTGGATAGCCATTTCTTTAAATATAGCTTCTTCCAAATTGGCTAATTAATTTGATATGTTTTCCTTCTTATTATGTTTTTGGTCATTCCTTGTTCATTGATCCACTGAATTTGTGTTAAGTTGGAAACTTCTGAAGTATATTGAAAGATCAGAAAATTTCTAATTAATGCACCGTGTTTAAACACTGTGGCAGAGACAATGCTGTATCTTTCCAAACCCTGTTTCCTTTTCTTCCAGGGCATAGAGCTGGACTACATTTCCCAGGCTCCCTTAAGTTAAGTGGAACCATATGATTAAATTAAAGCCAAGGGAAGGCGGGCAGAAGTGATGGCTAACACCTCCAGGTCTGGACTAAAATAACACCCTCCAATGCAGTTCTCCACACTCTCTTCTCTTGTTTACAGGCCAGAAGCAGAGGATCCACTTGGGACTGACAGCGAAGCCACTTAATGGAAGCAGCCAGATTTCCTAAATGACTAGGGAGAGCAAAGGGCTCCCATCACCTGGCCCGCTAATATCAACGCTAACTCAAATTGGATGATGACATGGTGAGAAATAATCCTTTACTGTACTAAGCCATCAAGATTTGGGGCTTGTTAGTTATATTCATCTACCCTAATTTAAACATGAATAAATAACTTGATTTAAATTGACATTTTATAAACAAAACTATGTGATTTCAGGTACAGATTCCCCAGCTATTATTACCTTTCATAATCAATCAAGTGCTTTTATGAATGTGCTTTGGTGTTAAGTAGGCTTGAGACAAAGAAATAAATTCAAAGTGCTAAGTTGTGGATTATATATAGCTCCTTCAAAACATGGCAATAGTATAGTATTCTTAATTTTGGTATTTTTAAAGTTATTCCTGACTATATTTCATGCACCTAAGGATATACAGGATATATATGTGGGATATATATCCTATATGTAGGATAGGATAGGTTCATTATATAGGATATATTATTAAACTGCTCTTATATAGGTATAAAAATATTAAAAGTCTAAGATTTATATGTATAATGTTCACATTTTAATAACACAGCAAATACTATCTGCCACCCATGAAAAGAGGAGAAGGTTGACATACTCCTCAGCTTTCACAGAGTTGATGCATGGTTTTCCAGACCCTTCCTTGAATGAGTGACTACACTGACTCAAGCTGCCCCTCTGGATTCGAGGATCATTACAACTGGTTGTAGTTACATATTTCTCTTGTTGGTGGCCTCAGATATATATATATATATTTTTTGTCCAACTTCCCTATTGAAATGTTAACTTCATGAAGGCAGAAGACTATCTTTTATTTATTTTATATTGCTCTATGCCGGTAAATGCTAAATGTTCTCAAGACCAGAGTATTGGCATGTAAAACTATTTGTAGATATTTTCTTATGTGATAACGATAGAAGTGAAAATACAGAGGAATATAAAAATGCAATGCATCATTTTTGGAAAGCACACCTCAAGGGACATAAGCATACACGGGTGCACATAATTTCCTTCCTTTAACTCATACCTCAACTATAGTAAAATAAGTTTCTGATGCTAACTTCTTAACAGTTTGCAGAATTGGGAAATATCTAAATCTGAAAGCTCACACACATACAAAGTCACTCACCTGTTATCACCCAGAGAGTTAAAGTACATACATTAAATGGAAATTTTATGCATGGAGGTGACAGCGTTGACTTGACACAACATTAAAAGCTGTCCACCATTTTTTAAATTGCAGGTAAAGTCCTACCTGAAAAGGCCCCAAAGGGTCAAGTGCCAATGGTGCTTTCATTTGTTTTTACTAATATCACAAGAATTCATTCTTAGAACTTCCCAACCCTCTACCTGCCCCAAATTCTACTCTAGAGCTTATTATAACAAAGGCTTTGATAATTTAGGTGGTAACTCATTCACTAAAAAGTATTTATTGAGCACTCAAGATGTGCCAGGCCCTCAGCTAAGAGCTAAAGACACAGAGTAGTCTACCTATCTAGCCTTCATGGTGGTGATAGGTTATGGAGGAATGCGCACATTAAGCCCATAATTATGAGTGAGAAAAATGGGATGATGGAAACTCAAGTGTTAATAACCACCAATAGCTCAAGATTTCAGGAACACAAAAGCTGGGGGGTTGCTGAATGAGAAGCATCCTCTTTGCCCTTTGCTGAGGATTCAGACCGTACTAGAAGAACATGCAAAGTATGTTCTTGATCATCCAGCAAATGTATTCTCCTTTACTAAAACACTAGTTTCTGTTGGGGGCAAAATAATCACTTCCTTCTAATGTTGCCTCTAAACCCAATGCTGTTTGCTCCTCCGTGCCCTCCAATTTATCTTTCATAGACCCAACTCAACTTCAATAATATGGTAACTCAGAGAGACAAAAGAATTTTCACAATCTTCACACATCTATCATATCTAAATATGGAATGATTTTCCTTCCTATTTCAATGGTCCACCACAGCTCCCTTTTTTTTTTTTTTTTTTTTTTATCTCATTGGCAGGGGCTTTTTAATGCAATTCCATCTAAATAATGTGTGTTTCCCTCTTTTCTTCCCATTGGATTGTTCCTTACTTCAGAGGTGGAAAAACATTAATTTTCTTTGGATTTCTTCAGCTCCTAGGGCAGAATCTTACCTAAAATTAGCAGGCATATCTATAATGGAATAAATCCTTATTTTAAAAATATTTACAACCTCTCTTCTTAGTTGCCTACCTGCACAGGGGGTATAATATATTCATTAAAAGGAAGATCAACAGGTATTAAAAAGAAATACTAGATATACTAGGTACCCAATTACTTAATTGGTGTTTTTCTCCAGAAAAATAGGAATGTCATTCATTGACAAGGAAGAGTTAATTTGGGGATAAGAGGGCAGATGGTTGTAGGCAGCAGCAAACACCGACAGGTTTGTCCACTTGAAGGAACTTTAAGAAATAACCCCTCAGCTGTAAAACTACCCACTTAAAAAACATATACTTTAGAAAGATTTTGTGAAAGTATTTTGTTTTCTATTTAAAATTCATTAAATTTTTGCCTGGTTTAAAAAATATATCCTGAAATAGGTAAACATAAAGAATGTGAATTTTAAAAACAAATTAAGATTTTTCTGGGGCCAGCCTTGTGGCCGAGTGGTTGGGTTCACGAGCTCCACTTCGGCGGCCCAGGCATTCGTGGGTTCAGATCCTGGGCGCGGACATGGCATCTTTCATCAGGCCATGCTGTGGCAGCATCCCACGTAACACAACTAGAGTCTACAACTATGTGCTGGAGGGTTTTGGGGAGAAGAATAAAAAAAAAAGAAGATTGGCAATAGTTGTTAGCTCTGGTGCCAACCTTTAAAAAAAGAAAAAAAGATTTTTCTTATGAGCTTTGTGATAAGATGTAATAGCTTTTCCCAACTGTAGCCCAAAGATTCCAGCTGCAAGAAATTTGAATCTTAGATTCAAAACTAGAGATGTAAGTGATGTCAGGTAGCATAGTAGTTTATTTAATTAAAAAGCAAAAAACAAGTCATTTTTATTTTCAACTGCTGCAGAATGACTGTCTTTGTATATTCGTTTGAATAATCCAAATGATGCTGGATAAATGTTGATTGAATAAATTAATTAATTATTGAATGAATGAATCCAGCTCTCATCTTTGCATCGCAGCATTGAACACAATGCTTGGCACATAGTAGGCATTCAATAAATCTTCAATGAAATCAACTCTCCCTCCCACAGCCTGGTGAGAAGACTTCTGCAGAATTAATTCTCTAAGACTTCTCTTGTATCTCATATTTCCACCTCCTTCATCTTATGTAGTGGCGGAAAGAAATTGACCTTCATTTGGAAACATTAGGTTGTAAAACAATCATCAAATGAAACAGTAGAGTAGCATGCCTCAATGCAGGAAAATCATTAGTTCTCAAGCACCCATGAAACTGTTAGTCTTTATAAACATTCGATAGGCATGAAACAATACACCAGAAGATACTAGGGAAGGTGCCAGCTCAAAAACTGCAAACAATTCAACCAAGTTTCACATCAAAAGACCACATCCAGTGAATGCAAGGGTTCCCTCCCTTTATTGTGTAGCTACTTTTCAGAAAACTCTTCTCTAAAACTTTTTAATGTCATAAAACTAGTGAAAACAGAATCTGTTTACTTGTAATACTAGTATCGATGGTTGTCTAGTGTTCGTTTGCTTCTCGATTACTGGAACATGTAATAAAAGTTAAATTCTTTCACCTAAGCAACTTTAGAACCCTAGTTGTGATTTAAAAAAATTAAAAACATCAAGTAGCAAATTCAATTAGTAAATTTGCAATTGCTTTCTTAATCTAACATATTTTTAAAATTTAATTATCCCAGACAAAATTTTATTAGTTAAGTTATACATAATGCATTTTTATGTACCTAAATAAAGCATTGTAAAGGCCTTAAAATAAACATTGCATATAATATCCTGTTTTTCCAAGGGGCTGGGAAGAAAGATTATTCTGATTCTTTCCATGACTTTTAAATTTTCCAAATTTTCTTAGTTTTTGTGAAAATAATTATAAACTAACCTATAAGAAGTACATGAACAAAACCTTTACTGGATAGTTTTTAAAAGTATTTTATTTTGTAAAACATAGGTTTATTATTAGTGATTCAGAAAGAGAATCTCTCAGACATGTTTCTTATTTCTGACTTTCCTACTCATAAATTGATCTTCCTTTTTAAATGATAGGAGTTGTCTTGAGAATCTGTAGGGAAGAAAATGAAACAATACTTTGCAAAGAAAACTATCATTCACTTGAACTAACTATATAATTATGCTACAAAAGATAAGATTTCTAGCGAAAATGAGGAGCTAAAGAAGGGGGTACTGCCCCCATTCTTTTCTCCCTTTTTCCAAGAAAATCCTCCAAATATTTGTCTCATTCACTATTCCCAGTTCCTCTTTTCCCATTTTCCTTTAAACCCATTCCAATCTGACTTACAACCTAATCACTCCACTGAAACTGCCCCACAAACTGCTAGATCCAATAGTCAGTCAACTCAGCAGCATTTCATTCAGTTGACCACTCTCTCTTCCTTGTTTCTATTTCTTCACTTGGCTTCCAAAACACTACATACTCATGATTTGCCTCCTACCTTTCTTCCTCCTTTTCTGGTTCCTTCTGCACCCCTCATCATTTAAGGAGGATACGCCCCAGTGCTCAGCACTTGGCCTCTTCTCTTCATTCAACCCCTTGGTGACTTCCCCCATTCTCATGGCTTTACACACCATTTCTACGTAACGACGCCCAAATTTTTATCTCCACTCCAGGCTGCTTTCCAGAACTCCAGACAAACACATCTAATCTCCCTGACATTTTCATTTGGATGAACAGACATCTTAAACTCAATCTGCCCAAACTGTGCTTTTGATATTACTCCCCACAACCTGCTCAAGCTGCAGCTTCCCCATCTCAGTTGATGGCAACTTCATCCTCCTAGTCACTAGAATCAGAATCACTGGAGCAATCCTTGCCTTCACATTTCTGTCACATCCCAAATCCAGTTCATCAGTAAGTCCTTTTAGTCCTAGCTACAAAATATTCCAGAATTCAAATCTTCTAAGCACTTCCATTATTGCCAACCTTGTCTGAGCCATCATCTTCTCTTACCTCTTAGTCACACTTCTTCCTTCTATCCTTGTTACACACACTCCCCCCACTCTACTCTCCCATGGAGCATTTCATCCCTCAATTTAAAACTCTGGAATAGTTCTCCATTTCATTCAGAGTAAAAGACACAGTCCTTAACAATGGCTGACAAAGGATTCAGCTCTCTGTTACTTCATTGACTTTCTCTCCTACTACATATAATGCTCCAGCCAAGCTAGCTTCTTGGTCTTCCTCAAAATACCAAGCACATCTATAGAAACAGGAAGCAGATCAGTGGTTGTCAGAGGCTGAGGGGAAGGTGACCACATAATGAGTATGGAGTCTCCTTTTGAGGTAATGAAAATGTTCTAGAACTATATAGTAGTGATGGTTGCACAACACTGTGAATGTACTAAATACCACTAAATTATACACTTTAAAAAGACTAAAATGAGGGCTGACCCCATGGCGTAGTGGTTAAGTTAGGCACGCTCCACTTCAGCGACTCAGGTTCCTGGGTTCAGATCCCAGGTGCGGACCTACACCACTCATCAGCCATGCTGTGGCAAGGACCTACAGATAAAATGGAGGAAGACTGGCACAAATGTTAGCTCAGCGCTAATCTTCCTTGGCAAAAATATTTTTTGTAAATAATTAAAGAAAGACTAAAATGGTGAGTTTTATGTATGTGTACTTTACCACAATTTTAAAAAGTGACAAATACACTTCTAGCCTTTGCTGTAGCTGTTTCCTCTGCCCAGAGAGCGCTCTTGCCCCAAATATCCCATTTGACTAACTTCTTCCACCCATAAGTCATTGTTCAATATCACATTCTCAATGAGGCCAACTCTGACCACCTATTTAATACTGCAAACTCCTTACTCTAGGATCTTGCTTACCCTGCTCAATCTTGTAACCGTTTTTTTTTTTTTTTTTGAGGAAGATTAGCCCTGAGCTAACGTCTGTCACCAATCCTCTTTTTTGCTGAGTAAGACTGGCCTGAGCTAACACTGTGCCCATCTTCCTTTAGCTTATATGTGGGACACCTGCCACAGCATGGCTTGATAAGCGGTGCATAGGTCCGTGCCCAGGATCCGAACTAGTGAACCCTAGGCCACCAAAGCAGAGCATGCAAGCTTAACCACTATGCCACCAGGCTGGCCCCTCAATCTTTTAATTTTTTCCCACAACACTCATTTTCTAACATAATAGATAACTTACCGAATATATGTGCTGTTTATTACCTCCTTTGTTAGGGTGAAAGCTCCATGAAGGCAGGGCACTTTGTCTAGTGGGCTCAGTCATGGATTCCAAGGGCCCAGAGAAGTGTCTGGGACACACAAGCACTCCATAAATTACCTGTGAATAAAGCTCTTCAGTGTTTCCAGAGACGGGCAATGACTGAACCAGTCACATTAACTAATTTCTGGAAACTATTTAACCGCCAGATTCATTCACTATTTATTCAAAAAATATATCTTAGGCCTACTATAAGCCAGGCAATTTGCTAGATGTTAGGAATTCGATGGTGAACAAACAGGCATGACGCTGCCTCTTCTCAAGTACAGGAGGGGCTTTAGAAGAATTCAGTGTGGCAGAATAACCTCCTGAAAATTTAAGTTAGTCTTGTTTTTCTCAAATTTAGCTTCACTGAGGAGAAATAAAAGCTATGTTTTTTCATCCCCACATGCCCCAGAAGGTAATCTTAAAAGTAACCTCAGGGTCTTTCAAGTTGGCCTTTTTGAATGATTAGTCTGAAGAGAAGTTCCAGCTGGGTGAGCGCCCCCAAGACAAATGCTAACTGGGCCTCTGCATCATCGGAAGGCCAAAGCCCACGAGACTCCTGAGCTAGAGGTTTTGTTTGAAAATGGAAGAGGAGATGAGGTCTCAGTACTAGGAGTGGTCCCGTCCCTTGGGGGGTCTAATAGTTTCCAGATACTTAGAAACAACAGGGATTGCAATCCTGCAGAGTGTAAGATACATGAGCCCATTTGATAGCGCAGCTTCTGAGGTGACAATGCCACAGGGGATGCCTGCTGGCAGCCTGTGAGGGAGGAAGAATTAGTCCTAAGCACTATAGCTTTGGGAGCTGAAGCAAAATTTTCCCAGCTGTCCCAGAGCAAAACCAGCTGCCAGTGGAGCCACCCAGTTTGAACTGACGCCACACGCCTAAATGAAGAGCCCAGGAAAAGTGACCAAAATGGACTGAGGATCCAGTCCCATCCCTCCTCCGTTTTCTAGAACCAAGTTCTAGGATGCTCATTTATATATATGAAGAAGGAGGAATCAGCAAGACTAAATGATATTTACTTTCTGGTCAATCTTGATCACAAAAGAAAAACTGAAGATTGAGCCCTTTCATCATTTTATTAGGCAATACTGATCTGTAAGCTCATAGAAGCCGATGTGCCATTTGTCTGTAACTGCAGTTGTAACTAACGCAGTCCCTTCTATACAGTAACTTGTCAAGAAATGAATGAGCAGTGACTTAAAATGAGATGAATGGAAATCTGTTTGCATTTTGCAGTAGTTTAATACTTTTCTAGAAACATACCACTTCATTTCAGCTGCCAGTATGTATGGTAGTGGGATTTTGTTTTTGCTTTCATTTGGATCCTGGAAATTTTGTCTCCTATTACTAGAACTCAGTTTCTGTTGCATAAAAAGAATCTTGCCCCCACCCTTCTAGCCCCTCACCCTCCTGCACAATTTGCTTTTCTTTTACCCTTGCTCAGCTGTTCCTTTGCTCATATTTGGGAAGTTACTCATTTTATTTTAAAACTTACTTTTAAGCTCTTCCCTCAAAACAGAAAAAGCCTTACTGTCATGCTGGGTTATTCAGCAACAATCTTTTCCCCTCCATGGGATAAACTCAGCCTTCACCCCCATAGTTTATCTGCTCTGGGAGCTGGATTACTGCCTCATAAAGCAGCACAACAGTACTATTATCACATAATTATCATTACATCACTTTCAGCCATACACATCCTTCTAATCCCGAACATCTTGCCTCTCTAATCTTGCTATATCTATCCTCTCCTGCTGTGAAACTGGTGCGTTCCATTTTCACGGAAGCTTAATGTAATCACAAATGGAAAAATAAAATATATTTTGTAAGTAGGTTGCATTCTATGGATACCACTGTGTTATAGAGGAATTCAAAATAGCTCCAAATTTCATTCAAGTAAATAAAACAAATGCGTAGGTAGCAGTGAGGGTTGATCTTAGCCTAGGTCCATGTTTTCTTCCCCAATCTTATCTGTCTGGCTTTTGTCATCTTATTTAGGAGAGATTCACTACGACACTTCAGAGTAGGGACTCCTCAGCCAGCAACAGAACTGTCCCCACCCTGAGCGGAGTTTGGAAGAAGCACTGTCATTCTACCGAGATTTACCCAGAGGCTGGAAGTCATCACCGTTTAACTGGGCCTTCTCCATGCCCAGGGAGAATTACGAGCGACACCCAGAGTGGGTTCCTTCCTTGATCACTCTGACAAAAAATGGGCCATTATAATCTACAGCGAAGACATAATCCATGCCATCCCAATCTTAAAAGAAGTAAGCATTGTTCTTTAGTCCTCACAACCAAAGAAAAGAAAGTTAAGGAAAATTGTATAGCACTATCAGTGAAATCAAGTTATCAAAGAATTCACATTTATTTCCTTATGTCCACAGAACTTTTCTTTTTACGTCTGCTTTCCCACTTAGTGTTTAACACTAATAATATAAAATTAGAAAATAAAAATATACATTAAAAGAATGAATAAATGAAATAGCGAAAAACAAGAGAAATAAAACTGTAGTCACCAAAATTCCAACCACTCTCAAATAATCACAGTTAATCTTTTGGTATTTAACCTTCCACATTTTTTCATACATAACCAACTGAAACAAAATATTTGTTTTCCAAAGAACTGAATCACCTAACATGTATTGTTTCGTGCTCCCTTATTCACTTAATAATAAAGCATGAAGGTCTTCTCTATCAATAAATGTGATATAGAGAAGTTTATTTTTTCTAACTAGACTCTTCCATTCTAAAAGTACATAATAGATCAAGAAATCTATAGAAATTGAACTGTACAGACTTGGGAGCAAACAGAAACATTTAAAGAAAATGTGAGAGAAGCATCTGAAATGAGGATATAGGGAAAAAGTAGAAGGCAGGAAAAGAAAAATATAAAAAGCTATGATTAGGGGGCTGGCCCAGTGGCACAGCGATTAAGTTCGCACATTCCACTTTGGTGGCCCTGGGTTCGCAGGTTCGGATCCCGGGTGTGGACATTGCACTACTTGGCAAAAGCCATGCTGTGGTAGGTGTCCCACGTACAAAGTAGAGGAAGATGGGCATGGACGTTAGCTCAGGGCCAGTCTTCCTCAGCAAAAAGTAGAGGAAGATGGGCATGGATGTTAGCTCAGGGCCAGTCTTCCTCAGCAAAAAGAGGAGGATTGGCAGTAGTTAGCTCAGGGCTAATTTTCCTCAAAAAAAAAAAAAAAAGCTATGTTAGCACTCAAAGTAAGTAAAATTTTACTGTGATGTTACTTGAAACACAGATTAAAGAGAAAATAATTAATACTGGCCCTAATCCTTAAGAATAGAGAAGGATATAAATATATGCTATAAATTCCTCTCTAAAGAAGAAAATGAGAAAGAACATCAGAAAAATTGAAATATTACAGATTGATGGTGATACATTATCAAATTAGATCATCTCAAGGGTTTAAATTCAACTTTATATCCCTAAGCTTTCTATCCGGTCAATTTTTTCTCAAAACAAGTCAATTAGACACCTTCTTCTTTCTGAAACTTAGGGCTTATAATATCTGATAAGATTCTTTCCATGCAAATATAGTACAAGTATTAATGATAAGAAAATAATAGTTGTAAAATCACACAATTTCAATTCTTCATCAAGATATATCAAATGCCTACATATACCAGAAGCTGGGCTGTATGTTCAGAAAGCCCCTGCAAAGAACCACAAGCTGGTGGGGGGAAATAGTAATTAGGAAATTCTAAGTTAGAGAATGTGACAGAGCACTGTGTACTGATGAATGACAAGCAGATACCCCAATGGCTCCCTTCTCACGGACTGGGGAAAAACACAAGATTCAGAAGGATCTGAAACAGGTAGAACACCCTAGTGGTTGGAAGTCAGCTCTTCAAAGGCCATAATCTAAAACTCAATCCATGCTATTCCCAAAGGTTTGTTAAAATCCCAGAACTGAGTTCGTGTTACATAACAGAACTTGGTTATATAACAGAAGCATCCCATTCTCCAGATAGACCCAAACTAGGTCTTACTCCCCTCCATATCATAGCACCTCCTTACGGCATATATTTAAAAGCTATTGCATGTCTTGGCCCAACAAGCAAGTCCCATTATTCTATTAGCTATTGCATGTTAAAACTTACACTGCAACCAGCAAAAGCCTCCAGTCAGGTGTATAACCACTATGGCACCTGGGCAACTAATATTAGGGAATACTGAAACTTGATATGTAACCATGGGTGAGCCAAGTGACCAGAAAACTTCTGGCTAATTTATGCTACAATGTTGTTGACTGGGGCTTTTAATTGAATGATGAGATTGCCTTTTAAACAACTAATAAAAACTATCTTTCTTTATTCTTTTGTCTCACTGTAACACTGTGCCCTACCTATAGTGGAAAACACAGAGGCATCAATGTGAGAAGACCACAGTTTCCTCCATAGAAATAGCTGTAATCAACTTCCAAAACAGCTAAGCATCGGGGGAAGCAGAAATAATATAGAAAAAAAAGAGCTCTGAGTAAAGGAAAGAGAAGATAGATACTTTTTCTCTGTTTAACACCAGGGAAGGCTATAAACCCATCTATGGCAATAATGGGGCATTTCCCAGAAGAAAGTCCCAAAGAGAACATAAGCAGATCACATTTTCATTTGAGAAGAGATGTGCTCTCTGAATTTTCAGTATACACTTAGTTTCGTAGAGTAGCAATTAACAAACTAAATACCTAAAGAAACAGAGCTGATGAACAGTACAGCTTGAGCAGAAAGGATTTGTACTCTGAACTTACCCACATTTTAACCCCAGCTAAGATCTCTTTGGATCGTAATACCTAGAAAGAACTGCCTCTATTTCTAGGGCCTGGGAAGCCCTAAGTTTCATAAGGATATCTCCTAATTCCTGGAGTAAAGCTTTCATGATCTGGACCCTGTATCCACCTAGGATAGTGGTGCTATTGAATTTCAGATGGTCAAGGACAGTCTCAATGATAAGATGACATATAAACCGGGACCTGAAAGAAAAGAGGAGTAGCAGGCCATGTAGATATCTGGGGGGAGAGGGAAAGGCAAATGCAAAGGCCCTGAGGCAGGTCTATGTTTGCTGTATGCAAGGACCAGTAAGGAGGCTCATATGGAGTAAAATAAGCAAGGGATAGGGTTTTGGAGATAAAATCAGAAAAGTGTATACAAGATGCATAACCCTACGGAAGAAGGTGAGAACTCTAGATTTTGTTCTGATAAGATAAGGAGCCATTGGATAGTTATAACCAGAAGAATAACATGATATGACTTTTAGTAAGATCACTCTGTCTATCATGTGAGAAATTAACCATATGAGGGCAGGGTAGAAGCAGAAAATTAAGTTAGGAGACTACTGCAAGAGTCCAGGCAATATTTTTTTCTCAGGGGAATTCTCCTACCAGCTGTTGAGAGAATAGCAAAAAATATTCTTCATATTTTTACAGTAAAAATAGAAACTTGAATAACTGGTGAATTAAAAATTAGAAATAACTGCAGTCTTTTAATAAGTTCCAAAACAAGGAAGGCATTTGTTCAGTAGGGGAAAATGCAGTACAGAATAGGAAATTATCACACAATGAAAGTCTAGCCGAACTAAAGGTAATACCCCAAATCACAACCAAAACCCAAGATTCTAAACTAGCCACTTTGGGTTAAGGCTTTCATTAATACTCAAGTAGGAATAATGGTGAGAAATACCATGGTAGTTTTAATTGTATAGTATTGGCAGTCATAAACCTGGGAAATAGCTGGACATTTTTGCAATAATTTATTCCAAAGTGCCTGTGTTTAGAGCCCAAACAGTATTTTCTACTACCTCACCATAAAGTTCCAAGTCAGAAGATCTCTTCTGACAATTGTTAAGGAGATGAGACCAACCACATTGACATTAGAAGCACTGGAATTTGCTGTGTTGGATGAAGTCCAAATTAATCAGAGAAAATATGCAGCATATCTCAGAGGAAACGCCAGCGGGACAAGGATTACTCCTTTTAAATATGTCACCTCTTACACTTCGTGCAATATTCCTTTAAATGTTATTTGTCTTTATTTACCCTGGAACTTTTACCCTGTATTATGATAAAAGGAAATTAAAATTCTGGGAACTATTAACTGTTCCCAAAAGGCACTCTCATTCTCCAGCGGCAACTTAATATATTTGAAGCTAAGCCCATTTTTGATTAAACTATAGGAAGACTCTGCCAGGTCTCTGCTAAAATTTATCACTGTATTTTTCTTTCCTATCATCTGAAATGTTTTTGAGGAAAATCAAAGGTACATCTAAAATAGAACTTTATTTTTAACTTCTTTTACCACTTGAAAAGAACAGGGTTGTCAATGACGCTGATCTATGGGTGAAGGAAAGAAACCAAGGTGGTCAGGAAGGCGGCTCAAAGTTTTCACAAAGTCCTTGGTCAGCTTTAATGTACATCAAACGAAACCTACAGCCCCTGGTGACAGAAAGCCTTCATCCACTCGCAGCCTCTCTCTAACCTCCCCTTCATGCTGTGTACTTCCTTTCCAAGTCAGAATTCATATTCCTCCTTTGTGAGAGTAAGGTCTGTTCAAAGTAACCCAGATAAAATGGAGTTCCTTCTATTTCTAATGGCAGTTTAAATCATTTTAAAAGGATATATCCTTCTGCTTGCACATGATCTTAGTTTTTCTCTAGTGTGCCAGGGGGATATTCTGTTACCTTTTATTTTGGGCATTGTCTTTCACGGAAAAAAAAACAAGCACGAAATGTGACACTTAGAAGTATTGTGATAAATTAGGCAATTTCCAACCATAGGTGAAAGGTCAGTGAAAAATCTTTAAGATACGCTTAAAATACCCATTAGCAGGAGAAGGATTGTACCCAGGGTTAAAACTTACGGGAAAAATAACTTGTAAGCATTACCATGATGAAGCTGAGTGCCTAAGGCAATGTTCCTGACCATCGCAAAAGCTGGTGATGTGCCTCTGGAGTCTGTTCCACACCTCTCTAATAGGCCTGGAAGCTACAGACAATTAATTATTAGATTATGTAATTCCCACTGCTAAAAGTTAGCGGAACATTCTATGGTTTTACTGCTAGTGTACTGCTTTTCAGCTAGGGGTGCAATTTCATCAGCTCACTCATCTGCATCTTTGTGCTACTTAATCCCGGCTTCCCAGGGTTTTTCTTTAATTGGCTCAGCCTTCTTCTGCCCTCAATCAGCCTGATTTTATTCTTGGGTTCCCAGTTAAGACGACTGAATCAAAAAATGCCAAAGTCTTATAGCAGTGTTAGATATATTTCTCCATCTAAAACTTCTATATATAGATGGTTTGTCTTTCTGTGATTAATGAAGGCACATCTTTGCAAGCTTCTAAAGTCTACGTTGTGCTAGTGAGAAACTGGAGGAACCACCCACTACACTAGTGTTAGGGTATGGCAGGTAGCATTTATGGTGCTGCAGAAAGCACACTGGTCAGGGAAGCAAAAGACCTGTCTTGGTTTCAATTTATTTCACCACATGTCTTTGCAGGCAATGCCATCACTTTGATCCTCAGTTTACTCATCTCTAAATGGGGATTAAACCACTTACCTCAAAGGGTTTTGGTCAGAGATTAACCAAATAATAAAGGGTAAAATGCTTTGCAAATTATAAATGTTATAGAAATTAAGAAATTAGACTATTATTGGTATTCTCAAACCCTAATTTCCTTATCATTGTGGCAGTAAATAGCCCTTGAGAATCTGACAATGTTTTTATTACTAAAAAGTTAATTAAGAAGACCTTCATTACCATGTGAAATCAAGTTCACTGTTCTAATTGGTTCACTGAAGTTTCTAGTGGTAAAATAACATGGAAGGAACCATAACAAAATCCTGAATAAATGTTAATTACATAGCATCAAAATGTACTGAGGAATAATCAAAAGATTTATGGTCATTGACATTACTCAACTCAGCTGTCTGCCCTTGACGATCATTTGCCACACTGATGCAAGGATATTATGCCACCTCCAAGTTTCAACATCACCTTTGATAAGAGAACACAAATGGGCATATGAAGCCCACTTCTTTCTCCTAGGCCTTAACTCAAATCTCAAACTGGTTGGAATCATCTGAGTTCTTGACACTTACCGGTCCTAAAATTGAGTTCATTTCAACTATTTAGATTCAGACTTGCCTATTTTTTCATCAGAGGCATCATCAATCTCTCCGTCATCCAGTTAGTATTTTACCCATTCTTCCTTCAAAATGTCTTTCAATAATTATTTTCTTTTATTCTGATCACTAACTCTCTAGTGTACCTTTATCATCTCAATCCTAGACTAACAGATGTCTTTCCCTATGCTCCCCTTCACCTCAGAACCCCTGTATTCTATTCCACAAGTGGTAGGATTAATTTTCTTAAAATCCCACTTTTAGGTATCAACCAAATTATCAATACCTCAGTACCATGCCAAGATTTTAAATTCCATTCTAAGTGATTTTCCTTAATTGAAGTAATTCAACAGCAAGATGTTTCCAAGCTTTAACAAATGGTAGTTAGTAATCTGGCTGTGTCAGTAACATGTGACTGGATATTTCCCAACCAGTAACAAATACTTAACACAGTGCTAAAAATAATTTACTAATCATGTCTTCTACAAATATTACTTACGTATCCAAGAAGTAAGTGACTTTTACAGGAACTCTCAGTAGCCAGTTGCCCTGGAGTTCCTCAAGGAAGCATAAACTGGGATTACCAGACTGTTAGAGATGTGGGATCAACCTGTACCAGTAAAAGAAGCAAAGGAAATGCCCAGTCTTGATCTTAAATCAAGTGGATTACGATTAGGGTGACCAACTGTCTCAGTTTGCCCACGAGTAGGCAGTTCCCAGGACACGGGACTTTCAATTTTAAAACTGGGAAAGTTTCAGGTGAACTGGGATGAGCTGGTCACCCCAGTTAAGACCATGGTGAGATATGCCAAGCTGAAGGAGAAGCACAAAGCACAATGAACAGGTCAGGGGACTCAAAGCCATGGGGTAGGGGCCAGAGCCACATGCAAAGGCCAAGAAGTCACGTGGACCCTATTTTGCCACAGCTTATTATTTCAGATGCTTTACAGCCCCACCCCACAGCTGTACATAATGAGTACATAATTCAGTCAAGTGTATGAACTGCCATCTGACACTATATGAGGTACCAAGGTCTGTGTGTTCACTTGATCTGTTTGGTTCATTCAGGACAGAATTCCAAGAGTATCCAAAGTGTACACAGAAAATTCAATTTTATAAGCCACAAACCCAGGTGTGTATGCAGTGTAACTATCTTAATTTCCCTTACACTGAACTGAATTTCTACCTTAAATCCCCAATTCCAGCTAATAGCAGACAACTTAATTGAGCCACTTCAAGTAAATGCAATCAAATTAGTGATTACTGTTATTTCTGATTTCAACTCTGTCAACTTGGAATGAGACACCCAGGTCTTCTCTTCTTTAAGATCCCCCAACCTCTCTAGGGTTTCTCGGTTTGGAGAGAGGGGAGACCTAGGGCTCTTCTCAAATTCCAGCAAGCATCTGAATCACCTGGGGAGCTTGTGGATTATACATCATTGGCAACAGCCCCACAGTTTCAGATTCAGTATGTCTGGGATGGGAGGCCCCAAAATTTGCATTCCTAACAAGTTCGTAGGTGAGGCCGATGCTGTTGGTGTCAAGGACCACACTTTGAGAGCTAGTGGCAGACGTTTAGAGCTCTTCTAGGTGACTTTAGCTCCTCATTAGTTTTCTTCCACTCTCTGAATTGTCTCCCTCAAAGTTTTGATCTCTCCATGTGGCTATAAAACGACTGGCTGTGAATGAATGCCTTACCTGTATAGACTTGGGGATGGGTCACATATTATAACACAAGAAAACATGAGGTTATAGAGGTACTTCAACTAATATTTCAGAATGATCATTTGCCTTATTGGTAGTGTCATTCTCTCAGTATTGTACACATAGCTCCCCTCAGATGAATCCTGTAGTTTAAGTAGTAGTGTAGAGGGAAGGAAAATGACTTAAACAGTAGTCCAGAAACGTCTAAGTCAGGCTTTGCCTCTTAATATCCATGTGACCTTGGATACATTCTCTAAATGTATCAGCTCTCAGTTTTCTCATCTATAAAATAAGGCTGACATTATCTTCCCTACCAGGGCAATCTCACAGAATATTTGCAGCACTCAAAGGTAATCTTTGAGAACATGCTTTGAAAATAATTAGAGGTTATATTTAAGGTAAAATATCTGTTATCATGCACATAATTTCCCATCAGCATAAATAGTTGACTTTATGAAAACTGGATATACACATGTGTGTATGTATACATATATACACACACACACATATATATGAATGCAATATACCAACTGGGTATCTCTTAGCTCCACATTTAATGACGTTAACTTGGTATCTTGAAATCAACAAATGCTACAAATCAGGACTTGTATGTGGTTTGTTTGTTTATTTTCAGAGAGCTAGTTGTTAAACATTTATTGACATACCACTGCTTTCAGGATATCCTGGGCCTTTGAGAGGTATATTTCCAATGTCAGTTGTTTTCCCTTTTTTTTCTGAGGAAGATTAGCCCTGAGCTAACTGCTGCCAATCCTCCTCTTTTTGCTGAGGAAGGCTGGCCCTGAGCTAACATCCATGCCCACCTTCCTCTACTTTATATGTGGGATGCCTACCACAGCATGGCTTGCCATGCAGTGCCATGTCCGCACCGGGGATCCGAACCAGTGAACCCCAGGCCACCGAAGCGGAATGTGCAAACTTAAACGCTGCACCACCGGGCTGGCCCCAGTGTCAGTTTTTGATAAAGTAATCATATATTTTTCTTTTCTCTTCTATACTACACAAAAATATTATCATTTAAACAAAACACATTAAAATATATACAAATATGGTGTTTTATCAAATTCTCCCTTTTACCTGAAGCAATCTAAAGTGGGATAAGAATCATCTGGAGCACTTATTTAAAATGCAAATTCCTATCCCTAAGAATCTGAAGAAGAGTCTGAAGAAGGATCTTAAAGAGGCATTTTTTATAATCTCAGGTAGTATCCCAAACAGGTAGGTCCCTGGAGGTCATGTGGAAGTATGGATGAAACACAAACCCCACATTCCGGCATTCAAAATCCTCTACCGCCCGGTCACAAAATTCTTTCTCCCCATCTCTGACTGCTCCCCAGTGTACGCCTGTCTTGAATTGAGAAACTACCATCACTCTCCTGCAACAGAGTCCTTGGAATTTTATTTTACCTATTTGCCAAGTTTCCTACAATATGGCTTGAGAGCTCTCAAAACTGGACCCTGAGTTGACAAGATAAAATAGATTTCATAGCCTTTTATACTAGCAAACTCAGTAACTGTTACAAGGGCATATGCTGGCATTGAGTCGGGACCAATTGAAATCTTGCAAAAAGTGGCAAGTAAAGGGGGTCAAGAGAGAAGGATGAAGGTGTGTGTACGCATCGTTTGCCTCAGACTGCAGAATAATGCTGAGCATTTCACCAAAGCAATTTTACTTTAGACACAAAAGTCCTACTATACAAAAATAACTTGTTTTATAAATTAGCTGTCCAATCCCTGGAGAAGCCAACCATGAACAATTTGTTGTTGGTTATATTTCCATTATTGTCACTGTTTAATCCATAGTTTAGTGATTAATGGTTTTCTAAGAAGACTTGTTTGAAGTATAAAGAATGAAATCTGTTAAACCGAGTAAGACTCGACAAGATTCATTTCTCTTGGGGTCTCATCAATACTGAAACCACTCTGGCATAATTAATGGTCCAAGAGATGAAACAGGACTCCTGTTCTGTCATGTCTCCTATATTTAAGTCTTCAAAAATGAAAAATAATGAGTAAAGGTGTAAAACAGATTGCTTGATATGCCAAGGAGCAGAATAATCTCATTAAAATAATTAGAATTTTGTCTTGAATTATTAGACACTGCTGTTTCATTGGAGGGAAAGCCCAGCCTGGGGTGATCCTCTGATATAAGTGGGCATCATTTACGACACTGCCGTTAGAAATATTTGAAAAGATGTACTTTTGGAAGCTTGATCAGAAACCTCTAGACATGTTTCTTTCAGAATTAAAGGCTGCTTTGGGGCAATAATCTTTCAAAAGTTTTACACTGATCAATGAAATCGCTGGTTTCTTTAGTTTAAGAGCCTCCTACATATGTGAAAGAGCACAGAACACAAAACTGAAACTATAATATGAGCCTATGCTCATAGATTCATAGAAATTATGTTTGCAAATATACCAGACTGGAAAAGGCAACAGAAAATTATGACAATAATTGATTTTTTCAGGGATAGGAGATTGGACATTAACTTTTTCATCGTGCAATAAATACAAATTAAGAATGCTGACAGTAACTCAACTTGGCTCTACAGCATACTAGGTCAACAATCTGTGTCCCTGAATGGTTAGCAGGTAAACCATTATTTTAATCCAATCTGATTTAACGCAATAAACTATTTGTGAGCACCAACTATGAGAAAGGTATTTGCTAATATCATGAGGAATAGACAGTCAAGGATTCATTAGAATCCATGTCATCAGGAACTTGAAGTCTAGTGGTGAATAAAGACATGCATAGAAATAGCTACAATAGAAAAGTAAAATATGAAGTGCTCTATAAAACACTAGGGAAGTAATGATAGCTCTAAAGAGGGGAGTAGGTGAAGATTTTACAGAAAAGATAGCAAAAGAGAGAAGCTTATAATTTTCCTAAGATGTGAAGGCTTGCAACAGCAGTTGAAAAGTGCATCTCAAGAAGTACTGGGAACTATAGTAACAAAGGGAGAAACAAGGAAGAGAGGCTATAATGGTGCTGTGTAAGAATTATCCCACAACCATGCCAGCTTTTGGTTTTATATCCTCTAGCAACATGCTTGGCACACAGCAGGCACTCAAGCCCAGTGGTATCAAGGAGGAAGAATACTCCAGCCAGTACAGCCAGACAAGTGTAAGATTGTACCTAGAAGATAACTAGTGTTTTAAATGTGAAAGTGTAGGCTAAGTCTCATTTTATATGTGCTTAAATGTCATGTCTCACAACTATGAGAAGCAGCAGCACAAATCACAAATGTGCTCATGATTTTATCTTCAATGGTAAGATAAACTTGTTCTTGTTTTGCTATTACAAAAATGTTATCTAATTTATCAGTGTGTATCTTTTCACGTGTTAATGTATAATTTTACATGTTTTCAGTAGTTTTAATAAAGGAATACAAATATGATTTTTTTGATACCTAAAGGTTAAGAAAAACTTAGAGAATATTACATTCAAATCAAATAGTACTTCAATTAACACGTACAACTAATAGTTCAATTAACAAATATTCTTGGAAGAGGGTACCTGAACTCAAGCCAATGTAGTGAAAAACACTGTACCATTTCCTTCTGCATCCACTTCTCCCATTCTCTAGCCTCCACCTCATAAATAGAGGCCCTAGCTCCTCACATCCCATAATCCTACCAAAAAATGAAGAATCACTACTCTTTCCATTCCACTTTAACTGGTACTCATTCAGACTGCAATATACTCAAAATGTTTTCATTTTCAGAGGTAAGTGGGAATAATATTTTATTCCTAATGAAGAAAGGCATTTTCTCACTTTAAAGGACTCCTGAATACTTAGGCTACCTAGTAAGACTACTTAGCTGCTTCTTACGTTGTCCTAAACACTAGCCCATATGGTGTCCCTTCTTGGGGGAGACACAACCCCATATGAAGAAATGCAGCTTAATCATCATAAAGTGGGGAGGAATTCAGATGCTACTTGCCTCTCACCCAGTGAATCTGTGCAGCGAAAAACCTTGCAAAAAAAACAACTGAACACAGCAGCCCTGCTTAAAGAATCCAATTTAATTCTTGTGGGGCGACTTGGGGAGGGAGGCCCAAAGCATCTCCATAAGCCAGACTGGCTCCTTGCTCTTCTGGGACGCTGGCTAAGGCTGCTGGAAACTTTAGGGAATAGAAGAGCATATGTTGTTACATCTGAAGTGAGCCTACATCACCCCCAGCAAAGGGCTATCTGCCAGCAGGTCCCCTCCCTTTAAGCCTGTCCCCAATGGATTTTCCTTTCCCAAATATAGACAAAGCCCCAGCCTTGATCTCCTTTAACCTTGACTGCTTCAGCTTCTGCTTAAGACTAAGACATTTTTATTCCTATTTAAAATTTCTGTCATGTACTCTTGCTTCTCTGGAATGCATCTTTCTGCTTCCCAGATTATTTCTGCTTGTGGTTATGAAGTTTCTAACAAATAATTATGTTGTTGGAATGCATTAATTTCATTAATAGAGCTATTACTGCACCCAGTACATAAAGCTGACAATGATAGGCTTTTTAAATCAACTTTTAAAACCAGTTCTAAGAGTTTTGCTTATTTATGCTCTTTACTCACTTCCAAGAAAGGATTTGAGATGACTTAAAACACAAAAGACCAAACCCACTAACATTGCATACAAAACCAAAGTCAAATAGTAAAGCAGAAATGACATCAGAAAACCCAGACCAAGGAACTCCATTTGAGCACAACACTCAAAGAAATTTAATGGATCATTTAGGGTGATAAACACTATCCTGGTGCTATGATCAAAAAGGAATTTACTACGCGAGTCTTTCTTTGCAATTTACCAGGCAACACAGTGAGTGAAGTCTTTAGGAACAGCTTTCATAAGCCATACAAAGGCATCTCGCAGCCTTCATGTGACCCATGAAGCTGCACAGTGCCCTAAGCTCCAAAGAGCCCCACACTTGTTTTTGTTTTTTTGGTTTTTTTATTTTTGAGGAAGATTAGCCCTGAGCTAACATCTGCCACCAATCCTCCTCTTTTTGCTGAGGAAGACTGGCCCTGAGCTAACATCTGTGCCCATCTTCCTCTACTTTATCTGTAGGACAACTGCCACAGCATGGCTTGACAAGTGGTGCATAGGTCGACACCCAGGATCCGAAGCGGCAAACCCTGGGCCGCCAAAGCGGAACATGTGAACTTAACCACTGCACCACCAGGCCCGATGCTCTGTTGTTGTCTTGAAACTTTTAATTTCTTTTAAACAAGGTTCTTAAATTTTTCATTTTACACTGGACACAGCAAATTACACAGCAGGTCTTGTCATCTTTCATACAGCTGCTTCTTATATCAGCCCCCAAATTTCTTGTTTTAGGTTGTTTCTTCTTTGGCAATATATAGTATTTGCAGAATTTATCCTACATTTTTCTGAGTATTAAAAATAATTCACCATGGATATAAACACTCCACCAAACCTATCAATCTTAAATCTTATCAATACAGTTGGTCCCCCATATCTGTGGGTTCCACATCCATGGATTCAACCAACTGTGGATCGAAAGGCCTATGATGGTTGCACCTGTACTGAACATGTACAGACTTTTTTTCTTGTTATTAGTCCCTAAATGATACAGTATAACAACTATTTATATAGCTTTTATAGTGTATTAGGTATCATAAGTAATCTATAGATGATTTAAAGTATACAGGAGGACGTATGTAGGTTATATGCAAGTACTACACCATTTTATATAAGAGACTTGAGCATCCATGGATTTCAGCATCCAAGGGGGTTCTGGAACAAATCCCCCTTGGATACTGAGGAACAACTGTACTAAACATGAGCAATAATGGAATTCTTTTATTTTGAGGAAAGAAGAAAAGCCACTATTCTTCTCTCTGCATATACAGTAGTCCCCACTTATCTGAAGTTTCAGTTACCTGCAGTCAACCATGGTCCAAAAATATTAAATGGAAAATTCAATGAATAAACAATACATAAGTTTTAAATTGCATACCATGCTGAGTAGCATGATGAAATCTCGCACCGTCCACTCTGTCCTGCCCAGAATGTGAATCATCCCTTTGTCAAGCATATCCATGCTGTATAACTTACCTGCCCTAATTAGTCACTTTGGAGCCATCTTGGTTATCAGATCTACTGTGGCAATATCACAGAGCTTGTGTTCAAGTAACCCTGATTTTATTTAATAATGGCCCCAAAGCCAACTTTATTATTGGTTATTGTTGTTAATCTGCTACTGTGACTAATTTATAAATTAAGCTTTATCATAGGTAGGTATGTATAGGAAAATATATAGTATATATACGGTTCAGTACTATCCACAGTTTCAGGTATCTGCTGGGAGTCTTGGAAAGTATCCCCTGCAGATAAGGTGGGACTACTCTATTTAAGTTGAGGACACTTTTCGTCAGACATAACATATTATGATTTTTTTAGATGTAGTTAGATGTCTTAGATGTAAAATCTGTAAATAAACTTCGTTTAAAATCAATTACCCAGTTAAATGAAGTATAACTCCATCAAACTGAAGAATTTGATCTCTGAATTACACTTTTCAAGATTTTTTTTCCTTGATTTTATTGTCTTAATAAATAAATTTTCAAATGTATTCAAAGAGAAGCAAAATATCCTCAGAGAGCATTTTGTACCTTTCTCTGCCTTTGGATATATTATAATTACTCATTCCTACCAGAGGAATGGATTCCTAGCCTGTTCTTTATGAAATTTTGTGCATAGTTGAAAGACATCTTTCCCATATGTAACATACCAAGTAAAATAGAACTTGGCAACTGCTGTCCATATGATTGATGAAAACTGTTTCTGCATGTAATAGCACTGGAGGCTTCTATTAGCACATCAAGTACAGCACCAGAGCTGCTGTTAGAATGTGCTTGAAGGTACCATAATCTCAGCATCCCTCCACTCTACTTTAAAGAACGACAATCTTCCAGGCACAGAGCTAGGCACAAGAGATACATCACTGGGCAAGACATCTCAATCTGCCTGTAGCTTAGAATCCATTGGGCAATACAGACAAGTAAATGGATAATTACCACACCATGCATACGTAACATAGTGAATTACAAAGGAAGGGATCAGGGAAGTTTGACCCCAAGAATGTGACATTCAAACTTATTTAAAAATATTTAGCTTTATTATCAATTCAGAATTTAAGTTAATAGGTGCAGCTTTATGCATGACACTAGAAGCAGATTTACTATGAATTAATGAAGCTTAAGTTCAAGGCCCTTGACTTGCATAGTACCTTCCAAGACTTTTTCACTAATTTCGTATTTGTAATTTTATATCCCTTTTCTTAAAGAGGGTCCCCAAACAGTGTATGATCCACAACCAACAAAACGTGGGTCCTCCTCTGCATGGGTCCTACTGACTTTTGACCTCTCCTCAGAGTCCCTTTCAGAATGCCAGGCTCACACAGCTATATGCTGTTAACTGATGTTAGTTCCATTTTACTACTTCGTGGACTTATAAAGATAACAAGACTAGTTTAGAAGGCTGCAAACTTATCCTATTCAGCCTAATTTTCTCAGACTAGACTCTCTTCCTGAGCTCAAAGTTTTAGTGCTAATTCCAGCCTTCCTCCTACTGAAAGCATAAAGACAGGAGCAGGAGGGCTAATCCATTTTTGTGTTCATCCTAGAACCAAAGAGAGCGAAAAGGTAAAAAAAAAAAAGAAAAAGATGTGTTGGAAAGGAAAAAGCCATTAGATTGCAGCTCCTTTCTTGAACTAGAACTTCTCACTTCTTGGTTTCACCCCACAGCCTGCCTGGGCTTTCTAGACAACTACACTGGAGGGAAGGAAACATGATTTGCCTATTTTTCTCTAGAAATATTTCCCTTTAACAGTGACAGAGAACATCAGGATTGTTGTACGGGTGATACTGTGTTTTAGGGTATGTGGTGTTATAAGATGGTTTTTAATCAAAGGAGTATGAACCTATCAAAAAAATTGAGTATTTTTTTTTCTTAAGATTGGCACTTGAGCTAACAACTGTTGCCAATCTTTTTTTTTTTTTTTTCTGCTTTATCTCCCCAAATCTCCCCTGGTACATAGTTGTATATCTTAGTTGCAGGTCCTTCTAGTTGTGGCATGTGGGACACCACCTCAACGTGGCCTGATAAGCAGTGTCATGTCCGTGCCCAGGATCTGAACCAGCGAAACCACAGGCCACCGCAGTGGAGTGTGCGAACTTAACCACTCAGCCACGGGGCTGGCCCCTGAGTCTTAAGCTTCAATTTCAGGAAGTTCATCTGTTTTATTTAACAATGAAGTTATCTATGAATAACAATGAAACTATTTATAAAGATAATTTTTCTATATAAAAAAATTACTTGGCAACAATAAAAATAACTAAATCGGAATGGGAATAGTGAATTCTTGGAGCATTAAGCAACTACCTTTATTCTATCAAAATGCATGTGACTAAAGGTGGTTTTAAAGGTGTTTGCAGTTCTTTTGCCATCAAATATTAACATTTCCACCAGATAAAGCACAGTGATTAAGAATGGCAAGCTAAAGAAATTCAATTCACATGATACCATTTGCAGCAAAATTTATTTTGATTTATTCTGGATAGAAATGCAAATATATTTTACAAGGACATACAAACTAAAGAAGATTGCCTTCAGACTTAAATAAAATTATTATAACACAAAGGAAAGTGAATAAAAAATGTAGTAGCACAGTAGCTTAGAAAAAGAGACATTCAAAGCGCATAATTCATCCAGTAAGCACTAACAGGCACACTGTTTCAAATCAAGAGTGCAAACAAAAGTTCTCAAAATATTAGGAAAAATTCTTTTGAAGCTATTATAACATAACACAAAAGCTGTAAAAGTAATAATATAATAATATTTATAATAGAGAAAAAAATGCCAGCAGGCAGCAGGCTGCATTGTTAGTTGATGCTGAGGGACCTTCAGCTAGGTAGCACAAGATTATCTTTGCAAAGGATTTTCTCATATAAGTTTGGAAGTTTTATCAGATACGGTTCCAGGCTCACTATTTGCACCTAAGAAGAATGTTGACAAATTGTTATCTTTTGAAATAGTGCAGCCTTTCAATAGTTGTATTTTGGCAGCATCTAAGAAAAACTGGCTGTACAATGCATTTGGGGTATGATTATTCACTTTTCGAAAGTTCAGGTTCAACAGAAATGTACCCTGCCAAAAAATGAACTTAAACTTTTCTTTGTTTTCCCATAAACCAGAGAACTTACAAGATCTCAAGAGCATCTTGTAGCAAACAGTGTCAGTGAATTTTTCTATGTTCTTTCAAAAATCTGAAGTAATTTTATTCAAATAATTGGATTTACAAAAAAACTAAAGAAAATACCCCAAAATATCAGAAACTTTCTATCAGAAGGTGAGAAGTCTAAGTAAATTTACAACTGCCCTAGTTTAACATAAATTCACTAATCAATATATCAAATATAAGGCATTCATAACAGATTTTCATGTATGCACTCAACTAACCTAAATATCTCTACTTGAATATCTTGACCTTCAAGGGCAAGATGTACAAAATTATACCAATCTCCTACAGTTCCCCTGCCATAAACTTCATTTCCTGGCATACCACTAACAGGCCTCCCTCTCTTCAGCTGTGCTTCTCTCCAAGCTATAGCCAGAACAACTTTCCCCCAAAACGCAAATATGATTATATCATTGCTCTATTTGAAATTCCCCAAATGTTTCCAGTTGCCCTTCATTCACCTGAATTTGGCTCACAATGCACTCTGAGATTTGGTCACAGCTCACATACCCTGCTGCAGTACCCTCCACTCTGTCTCATAGTCTAGGCTGTAACAAGCCACATTAAACATTGCTCTGAATTCAAGAGATGTATCAAGATTTCGCTCATCTTACCTGAAAAATCTTTCCCCAATAATATCCCCTACTCCTTCAGCTTAAATCTCACTTCCACTGAAGCCCTAGACTAGCTTATCTTCCCATAGTATTCCACACTTCCTTTCTCATGAACCCTAACTTACCACATATTATTATTGTTCAGGGCGGGGGGAACGCTTCTTCCACACTCTTGAAGTTTCTCTCTTGTAGGAGGAGCACTCCTACTGTGACACTCTTACTCTTCACCCAAAGAAGGAGTGACTTACCTGGTGAATTTTAAAAAGGCAACATAGAGTCTCTCACCTTTTTCTTCCTGGGAGCCATATTACCCACAGGTAGCATGTGCTTCACTTCTCGATGCTGTATGTCTCACAGGGGCCAGGGGCTTCTCAACACAGAGTAGCCTGCAGTTGACCACCACTCCCAGAACACTATGAGTAAATCTCTCTAACCAGGGGTTTAGTATTAGAAAGCCCACTTGCCTCTTGATACAAGCTACACATTCTAATACCAGCTATATCAATGTAAAGGTGATATTTTTGTTTTCCATCCATCATACTCTTTTCCTTAATTTCTCACTTTGTTCAGAAATCAGGCAAGGACAAGGAGTGATTTTTATTGGGAACACTCAGACCTTCTAAATATAATTAAATATATACCGTCTTTGGCAATAATCTACAAACTCTGAAAGACAGGGAATATATGTCTGCTATACTATTGTAGTCCCTGTAACCTAGCAAGTGCTTGGCCAATAGTAAGTGCTCCATAAATTGTTGTTTATTGAATAAATGAATAAATAATCCTTCCATCTTATGCACTATTCTGGCACTGCCATTACCATCAGTTAAGTTGTAGCTACTCAATATATTTCTTAGTTCCAAATGCCATCCATTTTCTACCTAATAAATTTTAGACTCTTGACATCAATCTGATATATATTTTAAATTCCTATTAATAGCACTCTATTTAAATAAATCCTAAATTGGAAACAGATGAGCTAGCACATTAAGAATTCACTAATTTGCAGATCATTTATATCCATTAGTTCATTGCAGAAAAATCACACTTTTAGAAAGTAGTTCAAACAGCAATTTCACCAACATTTTAGATTTAAATTTCACATACTCTAAATTTATCCTATCCAGGAACATACAATAAAGTGTAGATATGTTACAGTTAAGTATAGCTCAAGATACTTGAAAAGAGGCAAGTTAGCATTTTGGAAAGTAGATTAAGACTCACACATTATGAGTAAAGTTAGGAGAGAGAGATTAATTATTATATTTTAAGAGTTTCTGGAACTCTCATTTTTCATTTCAAAGTTTTTATTGAGCACAAGAACAGTTGTTAATATTCTAAATATGTTTACTACTAAATTTTATAAAATTACCATTTTATGTTTAAATATATTATTTTAAAAGGATTGATACATTCCTGAATATGACTTCTTATTTAAAATCAAGGGACAAGTTTTCTCCTTGAAAAAACAAATCTATAATTTTATGATGAAATCTAACAGGAAAGTATAAATCATACAATAGAAATATCTGTCAGAGAATTTTTTTGCTTATGAAGTATCTGTTATTTTAAGTGAAGAATGCCTGCATAAACTAATTTGTGGCAACTTCATTTTTATTCATTCAATTATATTTAAAAGTCTATGTATATGCATGAATACATAATTAAACATTCTTGTAAGATTTGTCTCTAGACTTGAAGAAAATATATATATATTCTCAAAATTTGAGAATTATGATGCTACTGCATAAAGCATAGTGAAGGATTATATGTCAATATCTTTGTTTTGTATTTATGACAAAAGGAAAAATATTCCAAAAAGAATTGTAAATGAAGATCTAAGTTGTACAGGACAGGAACAAAATGTGCAATAAGCAGAAGTCTTTTGGGATATATTTTTAAACAGGAGGTTTTGAAAACTCCAAATTTAGCTTCATAAAAAGAGGTAGTGCAAGTGTGAAGCATGTGGTCATTCTGGCATACTCAGTGTATAACTTCTCTCTTTACCTATATAAGGATATAATAAAGCTTCAGAAATGTGCAAAGCAGAAATCCTCCAGTTCTGTTTATTCACTTTCAGTCAGGTAGTAAAATATCCTAATGTTCCATGAAGAAATCTTCAAAATGCACTACCAAAATAGCCTGCTAAAGAGAAATCAACAACTTCTTTATTTAGATACTGAGCAGTTTAAAGGAAAGTGGAGGGTTTTTTCAAGCCAACATATCTGTAAGGATGAGTTTTACTAAATTTTCATCATCTTTAGTTTGCTGCATTTTTTTTCATACATAATGCCCCTTTCTTCTTCTTCTATCCCACATATCCTTCAACTTCCTCTCAAGCTTTTTTTTTTTTGGTTTCAACATCTTTTCCCATTTCACCTCTTTTTTATTTTCCTTTCTCTTCCTTCTGGCTCCCTCTGGCCTTCTTTCACAGCCTCATATTTCTTTTAGAAATTCAATTTCTAAAACACTCTCCATTCACTTCCAATTATACAGTCCTAGGTCATGCTTTGTAAAGAAATTGTAAACCAAGGTCTCCTTTCTCTTGGTTATCTGAGACACAGAGCTGCAATGGGAGGAATGGCAGAATTTTTACATGTGATGTGTGTGACGTCATTGTGGTTCTCAATCTCAAGAGAATACCGAACTCTTCCTATAACCTTCAGCATTCACAACTTGGAAAAAAAGCAAACGTGTTCACGTAGAGAATTGTGCTGAGAATTAAAATGTGACATTCTGCCTCTTTCAATGGTGTTATGTGATTTTTAGTTTGATTTTGAATAATTTTGGTGCCTAAAGACCATTATGGTTTCAAATATATCTTAAATAGATACCTAGAATTCAAATCAACCAATAACTATGAGCATATGAATGAATCACACAATCTACAGGAAACTGGATTTTCAGATACTAATAACTCATTGAGTGGAGTTTTTGGCCAGCAAGATACTGAAACTATTCCTCACTCTGACACTGAGTATACAAAAATGAACTAGCATAATAATCATAAAATGAAAATTGACTTGGTAAATAGTAATGACAGTTAACATACACCCACTGTCAAAATGGCGTGCAGTTATAAATTTGAAGAATAACCAAGATTTAAATTTAATTTAAGAATATTCTTAAACTAAAATGTCCAAAACCTAGAAAAAGTCAATTGTACAACTTCACTAAAAATGTTAACTAAAAGACATATATTTTCCTGAATAGGATGATCAATGTTGTAAAGATGCTCATTGTGCAATTATAATTAATGCAATTATAAACTATTTTGAAGGGAGAATTTGCAAAATGAATTTAACATATTAATTCTGGAAGAAAAAGTCCCTAAGAACAGTCAAGAAGAGTTTTAAAGAGAAAAACAACGACAGAGCCTTTCTCATATATAAAAATTAGTCTAAAATTAGAGTAATTTAAACAGTATGATACTAGCAAAGAAATAATATGATTATTATAATAAAAGATAGTCTACAGACATGTATATACATAAATTTAGTATAAGATGAAAATAAAATTAAACAGATTCTTTCCTCACACTGTTAAAAAAGATGAATTCCATACAAATTATTATATTTAAAAATTTTAAAAGAAACAGAAAGTAGAAACAATACAGGAAGTTTTGTTGTTTGTTTGTATCAGCAATCTTGGGGTTAGGGAGGTCTCTGACTGCCTGTATTTGAGTTATGGCACTATCATTTAAAACTATGTAACCCTGGATAAATTACATACCCATTATCCTTAAAAGGGGAATTAATAGTATCCTATTCATAGGGTTGTTCTAAGGAGTCAATGAGATGTACACAGTGTCTAGTTTTTTATTCTTTGCATGAAAACAAAAACCAGAAGCCATAAGCAAAAAGAATGACATCTGTGAATATATCAAATTGTTAAGTATTTTTTGCAACAAATATCATCACAATAAAGGTAAAAGAAAAAAGGAGGTAAATATTTACAACATGTATCGAGGATATATTAAAAGCTCTTCAAATTAATGTGAAAAATGAGCACCTTAAGAAAAATGTGGCAAATGTCACAAACAGGCAGTTCCCAAGAGAAATACAAAGGCCCACAAACACATTTTTTCAACCTCACTAATAATCAAAGAAATATATTTCTTTTTTCTTTTCTGATTAGCAAAAACTGATTATTCACAGTATTGTAAGAGTACGGCAAAAAGACTTTCTTATACAATACTGATGACAGAAGAAATTGGTAAAACTTTTTTTAAAGAGCAGTTTATGGAAATTTAAATATGCATTACTTTTCCCTTAACAGTTCTGTTGGTACAAATTTAGCCTAAGGAAACAGAGATGTGTGCAAAAACATACAAAATAGGTATTTCTTCACACTGTTGTTAAAATACCAAAACAAACAAATCAATAACCTAAGAGGTAGGTCAGTAATTACTGAAGCAGAACTAGATCAATAGATCAATATTCAATAAGAAAAAGCAAATGAAAGAACAGTATATAGAGTGTAATCAATCCCATGTAAAACATACGCAGATTTATATTTGCAAAGGAAAAGTTCTGGGAGACTATATATTAAACTGTAATCAGTGGTCATCTTTGTGGGGTAGGATTAGAGGAAACTTTCACTTTTTAATTTACACTGTTCAGTATTGTTTGAATACTTTTTAATGTAAGAATTGCTTTTATAATGGAAAAAAAGAGAGGCATTTCCATTTTGAAAAAAAATGAAAGATTAAAAACATAATAATTACTCTCCTTCAGATTACTCTTCAGATTCTCACATAATGCTAACAGCTACCTGCCTTTTTAAAACACTTTTTGCTTAGGTTCAATAAGGTCCTTGTCAAGAATTAACATACACTTAACTGCTAAATTCCTTTTTAAAAGAACTACAATTAAAAGAGCCACTTATAAAGGAATTCACAAGCATGTTTCTCAGTGCAGAGTTTAACTTGCAAGTAACATCTCCATTAGTACTTGAAACCAAGAATTATAACCCGTAGCTAGCAGAACATTTAAAGAAATGTTAATAACAGGAATGGGTCCAATTTAATTCAACTTTCAAAATGTTTTTTTATACTTTAAAAACTAAGAGATTCCCTACAGCCTATAACACCTGTATCTTTCATCATTAATTTTCAGAAAGAAAAAAAGTCATTTCTTATCATTAATAGCATAAGGTTTATACTTTCAGAGACTATAGTTATGTGGAAAGTTCATGATTATCATGGTAGAAACAAAACAAGATATTCTTTTTCATCAATGAAGAGTATCAGAATCTTCTTGAGATCAAATATTTTGCATTTTCCAGGGTTTCAACATTTTTACTAAAGCAAGCTCTAACTATATTTAAATATGGAAGGCCACAACCCAATCTAGTGAAGAATTTCACTTCCTCAGGAAGCAGAGGAACAGCTCTCTCACTAGATATTATATCTCTCAGAAAGAATTAAGTTGGATTTCTCCAAAGGAGACTAACTTCCCCATCTCCACAACATAAAAAGTGAACATTACTATTCTTACTTTAGTCCTCATTCCACCTGCCAAAAGTTGTGCATCTCCTAGATTCTCTTAAGAAGCATCATGATACAAAGCAGAGCATTCTGTACCAACACTCACCAGATGTCTAATTTGGAGAAAGTTTCGTTTACACATCTGTAAAATGGGAATAACATCATCTACTTTATAAGGACTTGTGAAGACTAAGTGGGATGCTGAGGCTAATGCACATAATACAACATAGGGCTCAAAAAACGTACTTCCTTTCCAGCTTATCTGTAGCCAGGATAATTCATAGTGAGCACACCAAGAAAGAAAAAAATTGTAAAATATTACAGTAATTGTAATTGTATAATTATAGCTATATGATTTTCAAAGTATCTGTTTTCTTGGCCTACTTGAAAAATAAAGTGCTAAAATTAAAACACAAAGTGAAGTCAACCAAAGGTAAGTGACCATTAACCCAACCATCTCACATTAATTCCTTTTTTTGGTAACAATATATTTATAAGAGAAGAAGAACAAGAAAGAACCACTAGAAGCTTCTTGAGCAGGACAGGAGTGATGGCTCCAGGGTTTGGAATCTTTTCACCTCATTCCTGGCTTACTGAGCTGACTCTCAGCACGCATCTTCATGTCTGGGTTATGACAGAGGTGCTGAATCACCTCTCCTAAAGTCCTTCAAACACTAGAACCATGACTTCTCTCCTGCTCCAGAAGCTTCAAGTGATGGTCTACTATCTGCTTAATCTCTTCTGTCTGAAAAATCAAGGTTCTCAATATTCTGATCATACCTTCCTTATCCATACTGAATCCCAAACACAGAGTCTCTACTCTAGGTTAGGTCAATTTACTCATGGCAAAACAACACATGGCCATCAGTTTCTCTGAAGGTGTTCATACCACTCCCAGACTTAGGACACTCCTTCTCCCTTGCTCTTGTACAAACCAATCCATTCTTCAAAACCAGTGTGAGATGTACCCCTCCCTCAATGAAACCATGAATGTCTACGGACTTATACGTTTAGAGCCAGTTCCACAGAATTTATCACATCTATCAGTTTCATTTTTATATTCATACTATTAGTCTATGGCTTGCTTTGCCTAGGATGGTTCCCAGTTCATAATAGAGAGTCATGGCTAATATTATTCTAGTTTGAATCCTTTAGAAACTTTTATATAACTATAGTAATAGAAAAACTCTTCACTGGTACAAAAAAACAAGCATTTGTCCATGCCCTCTACTTCCACTGTCACAAACATTCTTGGTCAGAATTACAGCATAAATTTAATATTCCCTACAAATCACTGAATTTTTCATTTTGTTTAGGTCTTGCAAAGATATCACTTTCCAAAAACAGTATATATTTCCACAGTTATTCTTTTTGCTTCATACACATATCATGCACTTGTGTGTGCCAGGCACTATGTATATATTATAGAACATAACTAGGAAACAATGTGGCAAAGTCGGCATCTTTACTTCTTTTTTACCGTTGAGACTGAAAGGGCCAAGGTCACAAAGTAAGCAGGAGCTGACCATCAAATACGGACCTTCAGATTCCCAGATCTCTGCTCTTGCCTCACCAGACAGTGTGTGATCACATTCTACCCCAGCTCAATGTCTCAAACTCTTAAGACATTTAAAGTTTACAATCAGTTATTATGAAAATGTGAAAATGAAATTTTTTTAAGATCCAGAAAGCCGTTCAGTGGGTTAATTCTTTTGTACAACACTGGGAACCTCAGTGACACCAAAATGCAGGGCAGGAAACTTTTCAAGTAACAACAGTCTTTCTATCACATGGGAATACTGAGAGTGCTTTTGTTTTTTTTTTTTCAGACTAGAGAACTCTCAATTATGCTTTTAGCCCTGGACAAATGTTCTTCAACACTCACCAAATTTTGGCAGATGGCTGACAACAAAAGTGAAAAAAGCATCTTTTCACTTTTAACCCATCATTCTAGTAAATGTTCAAACAGTAAAATATAAGTTAAGGAAACTTTAGTAATCATTGAACTAATTGATGAGTATTTTGAAAGTCTTTCAATTACCCAATTATTTTTTGTTATTTCCAGGTTCACTACGGAACACTCCCGTTGTGTAGCCCTAATGGAAAAGTCTAATGAAACATATTTTCAAAGAAAGCAAACTGTAACATTTTTCAAAGAGAAACACTTTACACCTTTAAAAGTAATTATGAAGAAGATATACCTTTTAAAATTAAGAAGAAAAATATTATATAGATCAGGAATAAGACCTTTAAAATAATTCCCCTACATTATTAGTAGCCCAACATTAAAACTACAATTAGATACTATGTTCCTTGAGGCACTTTTAATTTTTCAAATATGGTACCTAGTATTGATAAGCATACAAGAAGCCAGGCACTCTTTTATTATGTCAATGAGAAAAACTTTGGTAGAAATTTCTGGAGAATATTTTGGCAGTAGGTGTATAAAGCCTTAAAATGTTTATATGCCTTAGCCCAGCAATAATGTTTCTAGGAATTTATTTCAGGTAAATCGTAGACATGCTCAAGGACTTATGGGCAAAAAAAATCAATAAACAATTTATAATAGCCAAATACTCAAAACAACCTAACTATAAGCAACATTAGTAAATTGGTAAAAATAAATTACGGTATGCCCACACAATGGATGCTAAATGAACATATAAAAATCCTATTTTGGAACACTATTTCATAACATGAAAAATGTTTATGATCTACTGTTATGTGGGAAAGGCTAAAAACAGTATATGCCCTAATTTGTTTTTTTTAAATGTTAAAGGTCATATCTCCATTGGGAGGGGAAAAAAACAAACAAACAAAAACTTGGAAGACCCACTATGTGAGGGAAGTGGACCTAAGGTAAGTTTTATATCCCTGGGTACGTGTAGTGGCTAGTTTTCAAGGTGACCCAATGATCCCCACCGTCTGGCATTTACTCCCTCGTGTTGTAGCCTACATTGTATCAAGGTTGGTAGGTGGGATACAACAAAAAGGATAGCATGTCACTTCTGAGGGTGGTTCATAAAAGATACTGTAGCTTCCACCTCACTCTCTCTTGGATCATTCTGAGGGAAGCAAGAAGCCCTGTGGAGAGGACCACGTGGCAAGGAACTGAGACCTTCTGCCAACATCCAGTGAGGAACTGAGGCCTCCCACCAAGAGCCATGTTAGTGAACCATCTTCGAAATGGGTACTCAGCCCTGTTTGAGCTTTCAGATTACAATAGCCCCAGCCTACAGTTTGACAGCAACTTCATGAGAGACACTCAACCAGAAGAACCCAGTTAATCTACTCCAAGATTTCTGACTCTAAGAAACTGTGTGAGAAAATAAATGTTTTGAGTTGTTAAACTTTAGGGTAATTTATTATATAGCAGTAATAACTAATAAACTGTTTCTCTATATTTTCCAAATTCCTATGGATAACTCATTGCTTTTAAAATTAGAGAGAGAACAAAAAGTGCCATTTTAAAACACTAGACATTGTTTGTCAGTGTAATCCTGATACAGATTTTTAAGATTAACTACAGTGTCAATTTTTCAAGCTAAGCGTTTCCATAGCATTCTCACACAGGTAATTTACACGTGCTAGTCCAGCTACAGAGAGTCAACTATAAATTGAATTCTCCAGTTACAGTAAATTAGAAAGCCTAAGAAGTACCTAGCCAGCCCTGGTGGGTCTAGTGTTTAAGATTCGTCATTCACCACTGCGGCCGGGTTCATTTCCAGATCAGGGACCCACACTACCCACCTGTCAGTTGTCATACTGTGGAGGCTGCATGTTGCTGTGATGCTGAAAGCTATGTCACTGGTATTTCAAATAGCAGCAGGGTCACCCATGGTGGACTGGTGTCAGCAGAGCTTCCAGACTAAGGAAGAAGGACTCAGCCACCCACTTCCGAAAAAAATTGGCCATAAAAACGCTGTGAATAGTAGTCAAGCATTGTAAAGACCAGGCAGGGTTCTCTTCTGCTGTATGCAGGGTCGCTAGAGTTGATTCCATGGCACTAACGACAACAAAAAGTAACTGGAAAGGCCCTTTGCAAATAAAGAATAAAAATAAATTAACTAAATATTCAATGCAAATAATTTTTTAAGGAGAACAAACTATTTCTAAGGAAGATGGAAAGAAAGAAATACTAAAGATAAAAACAATTATTAATTTTTAAAAGATAGTAAAATATGTACATTCTGGTAGATAAATTCAATGGTATTTGGAGAGGGAAAGAAGAAGAAAAGAAAAGGCAAAACTTCATACTAAAGAGAAAGATCTAAACATAAAATGAGAAAATAAAAGGGAGACAAAATCACTAGCACAGAAAAGATTAAAAGAATTATAAAGAGTGCTGTGTATAGTTTGTCACTAAAAAATTTTTAAATTTCAATGACATTAAAAGATTCTCCCCAGAAAATAGAATGTATATCTAAACAGACTGACAGTTCTAGAAGAAACTGAAGTAAACAACTAGTGCCAAATAAAGTTTCCAGACCATAATGATTTTAATGTGTTTGTTCTTTTAAACATTGAAGGAATATAAAAAATGGAGATATTTCTAAAAATCTATTTTAGGATGTTCCCGTAACCCTGACTTTCTGCTAGCTGATAAGGGAAGTCTGTGTGTTAGAAAAAGGTTCCTCCCTCAAGATACCTTATTGCCTTCATCTGTAAGACTGTCATAGCTACACATATTACCATAGAAGAGGTAGCAATGTGCAAGGTGTACAGTCACAAGTGACAGGCCTAGTAAGCCTTACGCTAAAACCTGAAAAAGAGATGACAGGACAGAAAACTACAGGTCAGTATCATTTATGAACACGGAGGCAAAAATGCCAGATGAAATAGACATCAAACCCAGGAGCATATTAAAATAATAAAACATGTCCAATTGAGTTTATTTGGGGAATCCCAGAATGAAATAATATTGGGAAATCGACTAATAAATGCATGACGTCAATAGGCCAAAAGCAATTAAAACAGAACCACCCTCTCAAGAAAACATGTTGTCATCAGAATACATGTCCATAGGTTAGCAAACCAAGATAGTTCAATAATATAATAAAGATTCTCTACCTTCATCTTGGAGTCAACACCCTCTTAAACATTTAGAAGAGTCATTTTCAATAAAGCCAGATGTACATATGCCCATCGCTAATATTACCATGAAGTCATGACACTATTACCAATACAGGAGAAAAAGAACTAAGATTTATAAATATTGGACTGGCAGATTATATGTGCATATAATATTGCTGGTTATCTTTAAAAAAGAGAGAGAGAGAGATTTAACTGAAATCCATGAAAAGTAATGAGATTTTGGCGATTTTTCAATATAGCAACAACAGTAAGAAAGTTTTCAGGAAAAAGCCCCAATCGCATAAAACCAACCAATCATTCATTCACTCAATCTCCCTTCTTTCTCTTTTCTCTCTCTCTCACACACATACACTCATACAGCTCATACTGTTAGCATCTAGAAATAAAATTACAGTTATCTAATAAAATAAGAAAGGGGGAAAAAGGCCTTCTGAAGAGGTACAGGACAAGAGAGGCCATGGAGAAGAAATAACACAACTCTAGAAAGCCACCTAATATATTAATCTGATACGCCAACATGAGTGATTTCTCTCTTCTCAAGGAGTGAGAAGTGTTTCAGAAATTGTCTAAATATGTATTTATATGATTGACAATAACAGCTTGGAATATGCCTATGGTGCCCAAGGGTATATAATATACATTTTCAGCCCACTACTTGTCTTTTCTTCAGGAAGACAAAGGCAACAAAGTTCCCCATGGGATGAAGAGAATAGGTTTCTCTTTATCTACTTTATTTTACTAGGAGTTATTAACCTCCAGAAGTCACAGTACTCTGGGACCACATTTTAAGTCACATAAGAACAAATGCCCCCTTTACGTGCCAAGTGCCAAAAACTGTTTGAGGACAAGGACACAGTCATGTCTGTAGATGCTCAAATCTTCCTTACTAAACCATTTAAACAAAGCAGACTAATTATTAACCTATTAATATTAAACCTTCACATGATGAAAAAGGAATAATTCACCCACATTAGCATATACATGGGTAAATTTGGCAGAGACCGCTTTCCATGTATCCTTTTCTGTCCCATAGCAGCAACTATAGGATGTCACGCGTTAACAGAAAACTGATATATACTAAGTCAGCCTTGTTGGGTCATTCCAAATTATATCTCTCCACTTAAAGAAAGGACTGAGACTCTCTCTAGGCCATTTACAATGTCTCTCATCTAATGATGTTAAATGCTATTTTTAATTGGGACAAGCAGGTATCAGATTTCATATTTAAATCTGTATCTCAATTTAGTACACTGAGGTATGAAAAAAGGGGTTAAGTAATTGTTTAAACATAGTATTGTATAATAGAATAGAAATAATCTACTTATTAGAAAGTAATATTTTCAATTCATTTGTCCCTTTCATTTCCAGGAAACACAAATAACATCCACTATTCACTAACAGCATAACCACATTATTAAAATACAGTACTTAAGTACAAGCTTTTCTACTATTTCACACTATATTTCAAGAAGCAGCAGTTTATAGTTCCATAGGTAAATAATTATAACAGCCTAATCTCCCCAAATTGTCAGAAATAATAAAATCTTTTCCAGGACTCATAAGTTTGCTTTGGGTGGACTGAACCACAACTAACATGTCTTTATAAATAAAGCTTTGCTTTCTTTCCTGCTGCCTGTGACACAATGCGTAGGTATGACCTGCTGCATTCATTACTGAATTTCTTTATCTTATTACTTAGTTTGTCAGATAAAAGCATAAAAGTAGGATTAAGTCTTAGTAAATTCTGTAAACATTAACTTAACTTCCTATGCTGTTTCATATCATACAAGTGCCTACCAGTTTCTCTAAGCACTTCAGTTTAATTCTTAACTACATTTTGGAAAAGCACCAAAACGAGATTTTCCCCAATGATAAGACTTTTACTTTTAAAGTACATCAGTTATAATGTAGCTAATGAAGCAGAGTGAGAGAGATTAGACCTTATCACGTATTAATCTGAGCTCAAAATAAATTCCAAGAAGCATCACTATTTTACAAGGATGGACAGAAGCATGTGTTTATCTCTGAAAAAACAGCTCTGGCTAAGTCAAATGCCACTTTTCACAGCTTAATGGGTGGAATTAAAGAGCATGAGTCAGGCAGACCATTAAAACAACAGTAGCTTCAAATTCTGACTCTGACACTTTCTGTATGATGTTGAATAATTAGACTCCAAAGTCACCACTTTCTATTCTGTAAAAGAGGACAAAAATATGCACCATGTAATGTTGTTATGTTGTCATGAGGCTTAAATGCAGTAATGTATAAAGTGATTAGCACAGTTCCTGGTCCTACAGATAGAGTAAATAAACCTGTAGATATTAATATTAAAGTAAAGTTTATGTTCTAACATCACCAATCCTGTAGTTGAAATATCCTCTCCTCTTTAAACTGGGTAAGAAAGAAACTACAGGGAGATTGCTACACTTAGAATGCTAGAAGGCTTGGAACTGTGGAAGAATTACAACACGAGATGCTTCAGAGGCACTTAGCAACATATTTGCTGCCTGGTAGATGTCTCAAGAAACAAAATAGAGAACACTTCATCACATGTAATGGGAGACCAAGGCTTAAAAATGCTTTTCCAAGAAGTTAGGCCACCAGTGAAACAGAACTGTTAGTTTAACATCTCTTAAAAACAGACTGTGTCCGAGCTTGGGTCTTAGAGGGTGAATAGCCCAAAGATTTAGCTCTGCTGTTTTATCTGAGTTGACTGAGAACTGGATGAAATTAAAATTCAGCTAACATCAGTGACTATGTTCACAGTCCTTTCAGCTGATGAAAATCAGTCACGGTTACATCAAGCTAACAGAGAAAATTCCTTCTCAAAGAATATCATCATAAAAGTAAAATCGCTAGAGACACCACATTAATAATTGTCCGTGGACAAACAATAATTCAGTAACTATTATCAGAGTTTATAGTAATTAGATCTGCATAGAAGAAAGTTAAAAACTAGCCAAACCACCTTTCTACTGGTAAAGCAAACAATTATAAAATATGGAAAATCATGGTTCCTCATATATACACTAGATTTTAAGAAGAAAAATGGAGGAGTAGGTCATGAATACTGCTCATCAATATTAAAATGCCAAACCTAAAAATTAACCACTGGCATACAATAACTCTTGAACAGTACTCTCTCCCATGAACAGATATTTCTGTAACCTGTTAAAAGTATTCTGTCTTACCCCAGAGGGAAAAATTATTAAAATAAATTAACATTTTACTGGGTCTCTAATTGGAAGTGGCTGTTCTCAACAAATATGTTTATCAAACAGTGTGACTGGCAAAATGTGTTACTGTAACTGTAGTTATCCAAATTACATGCTGTCTAAAGCAAAAAGGGCAAAAGCCATCTGGCTCATATAACTTGCATTTTCTAGACAGCTTGCAGCTGGTTCTGATTAAGCAGCATCTCAGAACTCTGTGAGATCTATTTTTATCCCTGGAGGTGTATTTTTAGGGCTCACACATCCAAGGCACAAGGCGTTTGCGTTAGTAAGTCAACAACTACCTTAGATTAGGAAAAGGTTTATGCAAAACTGCAGTTTGGTTTTCAGCTGTACAAGATGGACTGCAAGTTGAACACAACAGCCTGAAACCTAATTTTGAGAACCTGCTTCTCCCTGGATGTTTCAGGGTTCCAGCGGAGGGACACAGAAAAGATGCCTCCTCTGTCTCATGAAATAATCAAAAGAAGATAGCTCAACAAGAAGCTTGACTGTATCATCTTATCCATCCCAGGAGGCTGGTACAATTATAATCCTATTGTACAGATGAGGAAACAAAAGTTTAGAAAGGCTAAATAACATGCTCAATATAAAAAAAGGCAGTGAACAACGCAACCAGGATTCACACGCATATCTTCTGGTTTCACAGGCTGAACTACTACCCAGAAGATTATGCCATCTAACCATTACAGAGTTAATAATGAACTTTAATAATTCATTTTATCATTAAAAAAATTTAATAATATTATATAAAGAAGTAATAAATTTTGATGGAAGAAACATATTAGAATACTTTAAAAGTGAAACTTACAATAATAAAGACAATGAATAATAAATAAGGAAACCTTTTTCTTCTAATTTAAATCTCCATAGTGGTATCACTTATCATCCTATTCATCATCCTGATCATCAAATTAGGATGAAGTCAGACTTGGATGCTAGATAGAAACACATAAAAAATTTTTAGATTACTAAAAAGACATGGGCATTCTAATTTGCTTCTGCCCAGAGAAACACAGTCAATGAATCATGGAGATCAGTGAACAGCTTGATCTTTTAGTAATCAAAGAATTCTCTCCTACAAGCATCCACGAATGTTAACCTTCACCTCAGGCCACTTTCCCCTTTGCTCACCCCACCATAGTGGTGTTTTGTCCCTCAAACACCCACTCTCCTCCTTCCGTCCATAATTCCTCAGATCCCTCCAAGTCTCCTCCTTACCCTTCCTTCTCAGCTAAATGTCCCCTCCTCACTTTCCTCAGTCCTTCCCCATTATATACTCACACAGCACTCCGTACTCACCAAAATAGAAAAAAAATCACAATGGCCATACTTTACATTAACAAATCTCTGCTTTATATTTTGTTTTAAATATTATTACTTATAAAGTAAATTTAAGCAAATATATTATTTGCTTAAATATTATTTATTGATCTCTTTCCAGCTAGACTGCAATATTTATCATTATAGGGGCCAAATCTTCATGGCACATTTTTGATCCTCAGAGCTTAGCATAATAACCAGCACTCAAAAGTGCTTGCTGAATGCATGATCACAAAAGTCATTCTTTCCAGGCACAAATTTAGAACACCCAGTATCCCTGGTTCTCTCCAAAATAGAGCTTTCTTCCTATTCATCATCAGTGAAGTAGACACCAGTGAACGCCTATGTAACTTTGTCATAAGGACCAACTCAAATAACAGTCATAGTATTCTATTTCTATCAGAAGGAAATCATGAGGATATTGGCACGTTCATAGAAGTTCATCATTCTCACATGCAAGGACAAAAGTCGAATCATTTCAGATGTCCTTGACACTGGACTTCCCTCAATATACCATAGCACTGTTAGGTTCACAACAAACATCAGAGACTCACCCACTAAGTGCTATATTTATATTCAAGACATAGTATCAGATTAGCTATAGTTGGAGAAAATCTACTTGTTTTAAAGCTCTTACATTTATAATGTTGGGACTGTGAGTTAGTGGGCTTCTCTGATGAGTGAAGTTTTACACAAGCACAAAGGTACTGAAGCACAGCCCAACAAAAGCTTTGTAAGCTGCTTTAAAATGTAGATGAAATGCTGTTGCCTAGATGGTCACTGATGGGACTCTCGAATCACTAATCCAAGACTGACATTTTTTCCTCTTATTATTAGACATTCTCCTTCCACAGCTGTAATTACATGCTTCTGCATTTCCAGGGGACTTTGCACATCTTGACTGGTAACTACTTGCACGTATTTCGAGTAATTATGGTCATATTTACCGTCATGACTCTGAAGGAAAAGTGACGCTGTATAAAAATGCTAGGGAGTATTTCATTCCTATCCTTGACGTCATTGCCACACTCTCCTTACAAATAAATACCTTCTGATGGTAAAAACAGATAATAATGAACGGTTGCCAAGTTTCCTCTCCTCCAGACTGTCATGGAGAATTAAGTGTTAAAATGATGAACTTGACTATAAATAAAACGAATTATTTCATTATAAGTAAATAAAAATTGTGAATTTAGAAGATGAGAAACTACTTCATGCTCAAATTTAGAAAGGGAAAGAAGAAAATTTCAATTTAATATACTACCTTGAGCTGAACACTACTCATGTTAACTTAGTTTTGGTTCCACATAATACAGTAACTCCCTAAAAACAAAAACAATACTTCCCTGATTCTGGAAGTCTGTGTGTCATAGGGCGCAAAGAAAGAAAAGGAAGTGACTGGTTTAAAATAGGCCTGGTAAGTGACTCAATTACATTACAATGAACTCTTTTCAACATCCTTTAGTTCTAAAGGTAAAATGTGGGTTATATTTGAAAAAGATTTAAAATCATTGTACAGGCTGATTTACGTTACATTGTCTGAAATAAGAAACTTAGTCTCTTAGCTGGAACTTAACGTTCTTTATAAGATAAGTGATAAATGCCCAAAGCTGATGATAATAGTAAGCAATTTACCAAACTGGAGTTCTTTGAAAATCAGCAATCTCATTATAAATTCAAAGTTTCTCCACTGGAAGATAAGTTTCTTGAATCCGATCTATGTCTTATTTAAGGTTGTATCACTGAATGTAGCAGAACACCTGGATTACACCAGGTGCTGAATAAGTGTCTGATGAACACAACTAAATTTGAAAGAATTTCTACTATGTGCCTCACTTTCTTCATTATATCAGATAGAAAGTTTACAGTATATATTGTTTGTAGGTACCCTTAATAGTCAAAAAGAACACTAATATCAGCGTCAAAAAAATTACATTCTCTTTTTTCCTCAAAGAGATGTTCCCCTTTATCTGAAGCTCCAACCACTCCAATTTCAACCAAGGGAAAATATGGTCTGATTCTTCAGACTGTTACAATGTCAACAACAATCAGATCTGTTTCTCAATGCTTCGATTCCAGAGTTTGGCCCAGATAACAACAGCAGCCTCAGATCCAGCTTATTTAATAGAAGACTACATTTCACACAAACATAATTAATAAACACAGAGCAAAGTGATCTTAAGTCAGAAGTGCTTAGCAAGAGACATGGTTGTAGAAAGAACACTGGTTTCAAGGTCAAAGACTTGGGTTTGAGTCAAAATTCAGCACTTATTAGCAATATGACCTTGGGCTAGTCTCTCCCAAAGATAAGCATTCTCCTATATTAAATAAAGACCATAAAGTTCTTACTTCATGGAATCATTATGAGAGGTAATGTATGATAGACATTTAAAAAAGTCTTAGCATAGTGCCTATTACTAAAGTAGAAGATCAACGAAGTTTTATTGAATCAGAATGTAAAAAGTAACAAAACCAGAAAAGTCACTAGCTCCTTCCATTAGAATATCCATGCCTAAATGGGACATGGGTGATAACAGACCAAAAGGACTAAAGGAGCTTGGAAATAATGACATAATAAATAAAGGAAATAAGATTTAAGGAAAGGCAAAGCTGTTAAATAAGGTATCTTGACAGTTACTTTCGTTTATTCAAGGGATTAGGACTTAACTAACAGCAAGTAAGCTGTATGCAATAAAAACCAAAAGCAGAAAGTACACATCTGAGTAAGGCAGGGGTCTTTTTCTGACTCAGTATCATCTCAAGACTCTTACTCAGCATTTACAAGCCACATAATTTATATGGTATCTTCCAGTCTCTCACTGTTTTTCATTTCTTCATGCTAGTTTAATTTTATTATTCAACTTTCTTTCCTTTCCCATTGACAGCTAGATCAAACTTTTCTTTAAATTTTCTTTCCACACTCTACACTATCAATGAGATTTTGTTACAATTTAGAATGGATATGCTACGACACTTTGGATAAAAATGACCAAGCAAGTCCACCCCACAAGTTAACAATGGTTTCAGATTGGGGGAGTTACTTTTTGTTTTGTTTGCTGCAGATGATGTTAGGACAGAAGAGGGAGTTAGACACTGAGACAGAAAATGTGAAAGGTTGTGGTCTGGGTAACTAATGAGAAACATTTGAAGTTGTCTCTCAAAGGAAGGATTCAGTAACTTTTCCAGATCACATTTATCATGTCTGCTCTGCTCCCCCAAACATTTCTTAGCCTTCCACTCTTAAATTAGGCACTGAAGAAGTTGATCTGGAATTACCCACAGATAAATTAGTTTTTTTAAAGGGACTCACTTAGGATTACTAAGCACATTACTTGGTACATGCTTTATAAAGGTCTGCATAAAAATTTCTTCCAGAAATTAGCTACGCTTCTCCTAAGAAACATAAATGCAATTTGCTTTTTAAAAAAATAACACAAATATAAAGATTTAATATACATAAAACAAATCTGTAATAAATAAGTGTATGTGTATGTATGTAGTAAGAGACACAACATGTATAATAAAAAAATTTATTTTCTTTTTTGTAGTTAGGCCTTTCTACTTATTTATATTTTCCTCATAATGAATCTTTTCTTCTCCATACTTTTCCTCATTATTAAGTTGCATATGTTTTAATAAGATGTCTCAGATCATTTTTTTAATGAGGCAGTGCATACATTAAATAAAATAAACACTTGGACTAAATTTTATTATCAAGTGCCTGCCACTTCTCTTTCTGCATTTGACCTTACTCTGTAGTCCCCCTAAGCAATTTCAGTGTACCCCAAAGAAATATTGTGCTCCCCAAAAAGAAAACTTTTTAAAGGCCTCCATTTATTCAAGTCAATGGTCTTGTGTACACCCATATTACTTTTGATGATTCATATAGGAAACGAACTCCTCATTATTCTTTCACCTCCTGTAGCGACAAGAATAATCGAGTAATTGAAATGCTGAAATTCGAGGAGTCTCTCTGGGAATATTTATGCCCCCACATCCCCAACTTTCTTTTCTCTTTTATAATGGGATGCTGGCCAGGAGAAGTGTTCTTTTATATAAGAAGGATTATACAAAAGAGAAAATCCAAAGACAGTTTTCCACTGGGATTTGATTATTTACGTCACTGAGGTCCTGCTTATTCCTGACCTAATTTGCAAATACAAAAATATTTTTAAATAAAGCACAAATTAGAAAACCAAAATAATGAAATAAACTTTATCCTGCATTTAAAAAGTAGGGTTTAAACAACTGATATAAGCAAAATTCCAGAAATGATTCCTATTTGATATGTGTTCATGTTTTATTTTCCAAAACTCCTCAACATCTTTTAACCCCTTCTTTGTCACCAATTAACAGCTGCAGTGATAGAAACTATAACTCTCATGCCAAAGATGATCAGTCTAAAGTTTCCATGGCTATAGAACACAGATAGTTTTCCACAATTTCACTCAGGTTTTCATAAGAATATGGTTTCTTGGCACAACAATTTCTCATTGACCTGTCGTTGTTTTCAAAAATTAACTATTAGTAGGTGCTGGCCCAGTGGTATAGTGGTTAAGAGCATGCGTTCTGCTTCGGCAGCTCTGGGTCTGCAGGTTTGGATCCCAGGTGCAGACCTACACACTGCTCATCAAGCCATGTTGTGGTGGCATCCCACATACAAAATAGAGGAAGACTGGCACAGATGTTAGCTCCTTAACAATCTTCCTCAAGCAAAAAGAAGAGGATTGGAACAGATGTTAGCTCAGAGACAATCTTCCTCACCAAAAAAAAAAAAAAAAAAATTATTAGTAAAGATCAATGATACTTCTCTGTTTGTGTCTTATGTATGTGCTAAATCCTATCAAATCCCAGAAGTATTCTCAATAAATGTTTGGGCACCCTCAATAAAAAAAGATGAAGTGCTTCAATTTTCCCTGTGAGTGTCAAACCCAAAATAAAGACTTTTTTAAAAGAAACAAATCAAATATAGAATTACCTAGAGACTATTACAAATAATATTCATAACATGTACATGATTATCCGAAATTTTTCTAAGTATTTCATATTCAAGAAAACTATAGAACTTAATTGTGAAATAAAAAAGACGACACAGACAATAATCCTGAATGAGATTACAAGTTAAAAAACATCAAATGTTCTTTTTTTTTTTTGAGGAAGATTAGCCCTGAGCTAACATCTGCTGCCAATCCTCCTGTTTTTGCTGAGGAAGACTGGCCCTGAGCTAACATCTGTGCCCATCTTCCTCTACTTTATACGTGGGACGCCTACCACAGCATGGCGTGCCAAGCGGTGCCATGTCCACACCCGGGATCCTAACCGGCGAACCTGGGGCCGCCAAGAAGCAGAACTTGTGAACTTAACTGCTGCACCACCGGGCTGGTCCCCTTGAATGTTCTCAAGTTATTCTGTAGACATAACAGAATAGCAATTATAATTAAAATAAAATTTTCATTAGAACTAGAAAACATAAGTAGTTGAAAACATATTCTCTCCTTCGTGCTACCACAGTTCTGTATCCACTTCTCTTTCATGGTTTTTATCACATTATAGTGCAAATACTTTTTGACACGTCTGTTTTCCTGGCAAGACTTTGATTATCAAGGGTGGAGACTGGGTAATTTCCATTTCTATAGCCACACTTTTTGTTGCACATAGTAGAAGCTCAATGATTTCTGACAAGAGCTGAACCTATTAGATTTTAAAACTTATTAAAATACAATAATAATTTAAATAATGTGGTTTTGATATCTAATTTGAAATAGATCAACGTATAAGAATATAGTCCAGTAAAACATCTAATTACATATAAGAATGCAATAATACGATAAAAATGAAAATTCAAAACAAATGGGGGAAGCTACTTAATAAATGATATTGAAATAATTGATTGGTAATTTGAGGGGAAAATGCATAAAATTTATACCATACAATATAATTATAATACTAATTTCTCCTTTTTCTCTCTCTCTATATGTATGTGTGCATATATATGTATCTATGTATATAAAATATATGTACAATTTAGCTCATAAAAATTAGCATAAAATAGAACTGCTTATTTTTGGAAGAAAGCTTTCTAAACCTTGAGTCAATAAAAGAAACAAAAAGATGTAAATTTTTTTTAAAGATGTAAATTTTTTTTTAAAGATGTAAATTTTGTGTAACAGTTTAAACTTTAATACTAAGAAGATAGTCACGGCAAAAAGAAAACAACTCATTGCAGAAATACGTTTATTAAATATAAGAGATAAAAGGTTGTTTTCTATGTTACAAAACAATCTGACAGAAAAACATAAAATCCAGGAGAAATGTAAGTCAATAACATGGTCACACACAAGGGGAAATCAAATTATGAAGTACACATAAAGAAAAAAAGAAGATTCAAGCATCTTATTTATCAAAGCGATGCAAATTAAAACAACACTGAAGTAACATTTTACATTTAACTAATAAATACAAAAATTCTAAGAAACACTATCTAACAGTGTCCAGGTTCGTGGAAAAGTAAAACTGATTAACCCATACATTATTGTTGGCAATTTACATTAGAAAGCAATTTGACAAAGCACTTCAAAAGCCATTTTTTAAAAATCACATCCTTTGACCCATAAAAATATTCAAAATCTTTAACCTAATGATATCAAGCCAGAAAGTTTAAACTGAGTAAATAACTCAATAAAAATAAAAAAACAAAGAAAGGCATATTCAAGTAGATTTTTGTGGTGATGTAATTTATAATAGTAAAGTGCTATAAATCTAAATCTTTAACATCAGAGGAGTAATTAAGTAAACTTCCAATTATCAAACAACTACTCTTGAAAATGGTTCATTAAAGAGTATAACACATGTAAAGGGCAATATAAACTCAAGCTGAATATGACATGAAGCTGAAAGGAAACAGACAAATTGCACAAGCTGATATGCTGAGGCATGGTTCCTTCGTGATTGTAATATTGTTGATTCTATAATTAAAAATTGAGAGAAAAATTGTTATTAAATTATTAGTCGATGTTCAAAATTAGGGGCACACAGAAGGATCACATACAAGGCCGAAGCTAAAAACAAAATTAATTCCTTTGAAAGAAATGACCATTTTGGGGACAGTTTCTGGCATTTCTTGCATTTAAATTGAGAAAAGGCTAAGAATAATGAGAAAATTAGGACAGTAAATAAATGAAAGACAAAATTAAAATGCCTAGGAAAAGTATTTTCTCCATGGAGATCAAGAACTAAAGCTGGTTTTAAGCTAAAAAACAGCAAGTTAATTGTTCCATTCAAAGAAGCTGGAAAATAGAAAAAAGACTATTATTAAAAAATCTTCTCCATGACTAATTTTTTTTCACTTTTCCCCCTCAATCATCCTTCTTCATTCCTGTGCACCAATAGTAGCCTTCTGGTGTCTAACTATGAAAAGCAAGAAGGTTACAATCAGCTTTTGTTTGTGTACATTCACCATTTGGACACAAACTTTAATATTAGCTTAAATAAGAGAACATTGATGCAGAGGTTTGGAGAAAGGGCAGTCTACCCCTTACATCTGTGTAACATCATCTGCAAAATATAGTGGTCCCTCCACTTTCAATTTCATTAAATGTAACCAGAATGAGAAAATTTGTTATGCCACAATCACGGGTGTTCACACAATTCTACCCGGATCAGCCACTGTTTTGAGATACATCTGGTGTGCCAGAAACAAACTAGGAAGTGGTGTGTGGGAGGAAAGAAAATTAAAAGTTGTCAAACATATTTCTTTAGGCATTCAACATAATCTGTTATTCTAATTATTTTCCTGTTATTTATGTAGCCAAGTTAATTATTATACAAACTAAAGTAAAACTTTTAGGTTCCCCCAAAACTTTTCCTCCACTATTTCTTAAATGAGGAAATGGGCATTCACACATAACACTCTATACACATAAACACATATACATTATATCATGAAATTTTCTACTTGGGCTATTATGCCTCTGGGTATTAGGTTATCCTACATTCCTCAAAAATACCCAATATTTTATGCTTATTGAGATCTGTCACTAACTGGAGGACTGCTTCCTCAGTATTTCCCTTCTAATCTGAGCAACTGTGAACACGGGGCAATGTTAGTGCCAAAACCAATGCCAACGTTAAAGACAATATTATACAGTTTGGAAGTGGGAAATAAATTGCCTGAAATCACCAAATAATTTCACAAAGACAACCCAAGAACCCAGGTTATTTATTAATATTAAATTATACAAAATTAAAGCTCACAGTCTTTTTATGCACAGTTCATTTTTAAAAATACAAACCAGGAACACCTCAGAAAAGACCTTTCTAGTCCAATTTTCCTAAACAATAGTGCATTGAAAAAAAGCCACTTGAAAATACAGATAAGCCTTGATCTATTAACTCAATTAGGAATGTGAAGCCTATTTAATAGCTAACCTTTATAAAGCACATACGATGTTACAGATACTACTCTAAAGTGCTTTACATGCATTAATTCATTTACTCCTCACAAGAAGTTTTGAGCTAGATAACATTAATTAATATGCCCATTGTGCAGATGAGCAAACTGAAACAGAGAGATTACAAAAGTCAGTTTTTGGAACTGAGTTTCAACCCAGGTCCATAGGTTCCACCGTTACTCTCTACTGCCTCAGAGCTCTCCACTGTGGACCATGCCTACCTCTGTGCCATTCCCTTTGTGTCATCTTTCCATTTCCACTGTAACAGATACCTTGCATGCCCACTAAGCAAAAACATATGATGATTCAAGAGACATCAGTTAAACCACTTCTTCAGAAACAACTCATCTTAAAGATGGTGATTGGGATTCCAAGAATGATACTGGAATATCTTAAAACATAAAATCTTAAATTGACTCATCTTCAATTTACTATCTTTTTATCTAAATGGCCTTGAATCTACCAAAGGGAAGCAAAAGCCTAGTAAACATAAGAGGGAGGGAGAAGGTATGAGTATCCAGAACACTCAAATTTTAAATTACTTTTCATTTACCTCTGAATTAAGTACAAGTGTCTGCACACAGGTGCAACATGTTCCACAAGGAAGGAAATCCTAAAGAAAAAAAATCCCTTAACAGGAAAGAATCTGTTAAATGTTCTCTGGGCTGTGACAGGTAACTATCTTATAGACCGTTAATACAGAAGGTAAACAAACAAGATAATCATTTAAAAATATCTGGAAAAAAATGAAGTAGTGAAACCTAGTAGAAACCTACCTTAAAAAAAAAAAAAAAAGAAACCTACCTACATAAAACTAAAAATTCCAAGAGTTCTCTGACCTGAAATTTTACTTAATTCAGGCCCAAAGGGAAACAAAAGCAAAACAAAACAAGATCATTTGAATCTGCCTATAGATAGCTGGGAATATATTACTAAAATATAATGGTGGGTGCTGGCAGAGCTTAAACAAAGATGGTAAATAGAGGGGCTGGCCCCGTGGACCAGTGGTTAGGCCCAGCGTTTCACCGGTTCAGATCCTGGGCATGGCACCGGTCATCGGGCCATGCTGGGGTGGCGTCTCGCATGCCACAGCTAGAGGGGCCCACAGCTAGAGTATACAACAGTGTACTGAGGGGATTTGGGGAGAAAAAGCAGAAAAAAAAAAAAGGAAGATTGGCAATAGTTGTTAGCTCAAGCCCTAATCTTTAAAAAAAAAAAAAAAGACGGTAAATAGAGATAAAAGTCTTCCCCAGATTTCTCTTCTCCAAAATGTCAGAAGAAGCTTTGTGATGAGAGAGCAGAAAAGTTCTGCATTTCCCAATACTGTGAAATATTCTGAGCACATGTTCAAGGGGCTTATGTTTCATTGTTAGTGCACTGGAATCGACAATTCTGACTCCTAGTGACCCTGTGCACAGCAGAGCAGAACCCTGCCCGGTGTATTTGCGCCATCCTCTCACCTTCCAGCACTACATTAGGCAATGCTATGCTGCTATTCGTTGGGTTTTCATGGCCAATTTTTTCAGACAGGATGGGCAGGTCCTTCTTCCTGGTCTGTCTTAGCCTGGAAGCTCCGCTGAAACCTGTTCACCATGGATGACCCTGCTGGTATCTGAAACACCAGTGGCATAGCTTTCAGCATCACAGCCACATGTAGTTGCCACAGTATGACAACTGACAGATGGGTTGTGTGGTTCTCTGACCAGGAAAAGAACCAGGGTGCGGCAGTGAGAGCACCGAATCTTAACCACTAACCCTACCAGGGTAACTCTCATTACCAGCTGCTTAACTCTCATTTATTTTCCTCAACTGCAAATAACCAGTTACTTAGGCTGACTTCACCACCCTTGCTTTTTCATCTCTGTTTCTCCTGCAGGGGAAAAAAGTGTAAATGACATTGGTATCAGAATGCTGCTGGGAAACAGGAATGGTAAGGCAAACAAAAAGAAGAAAAAATGAAGACACTCACCAGAAGGTGAGTTACTTGAAAGGAACTGCTTCCTATGGGCGAGGCCTGGCTGCCTTGATTGGCCAGAGTCCTGGAAAGCACCCTGGTGGGAAGCCCTTGGCTCCTGAGGTCTCTCAGAGGCACTGGTCTGATACTTCTTCCTGTGGATAGCCCTGCCTGGGGGTTGGCTGGGGACCTGCAGTTCCACACTTCTCCATCCATGACTGGGTCGCTAAGTCCAATAGAGAGCTGAGGGAGGCATAGGAAGCCAGTCAGCCTTGGGTCCATTACGTGCTCTAAAATCTATCATTATTTGTAAAAAGGCAGTTATGTTGGTCCCTCTCTCTTTCCTATATTTCTTTGTGGCTTGAAACATGAAGAAAATGGAGTAGTACCTAACACTCCGGAATCCCAACCAAATGCAAACAAAGATTTGGGCTGGTTTTCCAAACTAATATGAAGTATGAGGAGTTAAATTTAAAAAGCATTAAGGAAAACTACCTAAAGATACAAAATCTGAGACAGGGAATGAATGAGGATCTTTAAGCATTCTCCGGGGCTTCTATAGATTAGCTATGTTGCAAGGTGGTCATAAGTTCCAGCCTAACAGTGCCATAGCTTCCTGTGACAACTATGGAACTGTGCCCATCTCCCCTTATGTGTAAAACAAAAGGGCTAGACCAAACCATGTCTAGGGCACCTACAGGTACTAACATTCTAGGATGTTATAACTAAAATTAACTAGCTTTGGCAGTACCTTTAAAGTGAAAAATGAAAACCCACATGAGTCCCACATCACAAGACGGAAGTCAGCCCAGAGCCAGAGCAATCTCTCTTTAAGAAAGAAGAAAAAGCTGTTGACCTGCAGTAGCTTTAGAAACTGCTGAGGAAGGAAAAAATTATAATAAGGAATTAAAATAGGACATTGACCTCTGTGAAAAGATCAGATACAAGAAGAATAAGTGCTGGGCTGAAGGAAAAGTAGTCTCTCTTTGTATTATTTTTAAAGTAGATATGTCCTTGGAAATATTATTAAAAATATTGAATTCTCAATTGCCCAATGGTGTTAGTCTACTACCAAAACCCCATAAAATCTCAAATTAGCTTGCAGATGAATGATGGCTTTTAGGATTTATCTGGAATCCAATGTGATCCTATAGATGGGATGGGCCAAACTCCTCAGAAAATGCCAAGAAACATCTGAACCAGGCCAAATAGTGCTGAAACATTCCACTGACATAGAACCCACAAGTCAACATGAAGCTTTCACTGGAAGATACTGCCTTTTAGTGCAGTTTTCCAGAGATCCAGCCAAAACTCAGAGATTATTGAAAAAAGCTGTCAAACCCAAAATGGTTCCAAATAGAGATTTGTATGAGAAGGGAATCCTGCATGAAAATTTATCATTCACAATCATGCATTCAATCGCCGATCACATTATATCAAAGGATTTTCATTCTTCCTAGAAATTCTTTACAAATTACAAGTAACCACATTCTGAGCAGAACGAGAACTGTGTATTTTTAAACAAGTCAATTGTTTCAATGAGATAAATACATTATTTCCACCAGACAGATAATTGTTTTCTTGTTCAATTGCATTACATTTGTGTATCCAGGTATAAAATGTTACAAATGGAAAATTACTGAGAAGCAAAGCAGTCATTAGTGTGACTTATAAACGGAGTAAAGATGTCAGAAAAGTTTTATTAGTGCTTTATGTTCCTGAATATGTAGATTTTATCCTTTTTAGTTTCTTATATATCTGATGGACAGAAAATAGTAAAAGCAGGTCTGTGTGCCTACACATACTACAAACAGAAACTAAGATGTCAGGTTACGTGACCTGGATATAAATATACAAAAAAATAAAATGAATTCAAGGATAAATTACTCGCCTTCACAAAGAATCTAGAAATTTTGAACCTGTGGGAAGTAAAAATAAATAGTTTTAAAGTATCACTACTGGAAGTAAATCATATTTCTAGATTTTTACTTTGTAGATGGAAGAATTATATCAGAAAAGTATATATATGATTACTGTTGTGGCACTGTCTATTTCCTGAGAGAATTCTTAACTGTTAATTGTCCTCAATTAAAGAGCCTGAAAACAAGTAAAAGAGACATTAAATGACACAAAAACCAACATCGGCACTTTGTTAAAGGCAGATTATCTCCAGATGGAAGTTGCACATTGTAGACAGTCACTGAGCAAGAATGGCCAGAAAGAGTGCTCTTGCACACCAGAAATTAAGAAGGCAGGCAATCAGAATGATAAACAATATCTAACACAGAATGCATCTCCCAGGGATGCAGTAAGTTCCATTTAATAAACAAAATGTTGGTTTTTAATGCTAGTGTTCTAGTGCGTTTGGATTAAAGGTTATGGCATCTACTTCCTAACGGTTTAATAGTGTCTGTGTCAAATATATCAACATATGTGCTGTATATTTTTTAAATAGAGAGGTCATTTTCTTGAAACTATTTTTAGAAATTCACCATATTTCAAATTGTACAGTCAGGAGAAAAAATGTTAAAGGATAAAGATTCCAACTTAAACATCACACACTAACCAAATACCCCAAACTGATACTGGATATGGCTTGGAGGAATGTGCTATTCAGAAGAGAAAGTATTCTCCCAAAGTAAATTAAAAATGGGTACGGGAGATTGTATGATATTAACACAGATCTACAAACATATGAGGAAGTATAATATAATTTTGAATAAAGAATGGTAAACACACAAGATAATTTTAACCAACGATTCCTCTCCTTTTTTTAAAATTACATAAGTTGATTCTACGAGAACATTTTAAGTTAGAAGGCTTTGTAATAGAATAAAAATTCCATAAGAACTGAAATTTCTTTGTAGCGTGAGAATTTGAGGAAAAATACTGCTTTTGTGTTTTGTGTTTTGTGCGTGTGTGTGTTTTTATAGCTATATTAATTTAAAGCTATGTAAAGTAGGCTTCGCGCCGCCCCTGGAATGCTTTGTTAATCACATCTTTAATATTTAGGAAGAAAAAATTTTGGCCCAAAGCTCCTTTTAGACAAAGTTTTGATTTATTTAACATATTACAATATTTTGATTGATATTAGATTAATAAAAACTTCAAAAAAAAGAGGTGAGGAGGAAAATTTGTCATAAAATTTTATTTTTCTGAATTTATCCAGGGCCACTTCAGCTTAGAACAATTTTTTGACATATAGATATTTTTCCCTAGAGTTTTTCAGTTGTAAGGAATTCTAGAAATTCTTAAACCAATTTTCACTTTTTTGGAAAGGAAATCAAAGCCCTAGGAATAAAAATGTGAAACCTGATTCTATATACCTACTTAAATGCCAAGTCAAGATTAGAGCAAAGGAATCCTAATTCCTGTTTTGGTTTTCATTAAAGTGAAAAATAAGGGTAGAAGCAATGTCTAGAGATCTCGAGAGTCTGAAGGACAACATTTAAAGCTGAGTAAACAGGAGCGGGTAAATGGTTGCCCTCATGGAGCTTACCTTCTAGTGCAGGAGATAGACAAACCAACGTCAAGAATGAACTCTGTCACCAACTAGTTTTTTGTATACTGGGTTCATCTTTTTCCTCCAGTCCCGTAATTCCCACCTGGAGAGCCTCAATCAATTCTTACCCTCTGCTCCTCTCTCTCACTTTCCTGTGGACTTGGTTCTGTCATGTGACTTCTGTTCACCTGCATGCAGATGATTGCAGGATGCCACCCCCAGCCTAACCCATGCAAGCTACCTACCTGGCTTACCACAGCTGCTTAAAATAATTTCACTTGAATCTCCAATATTACTTCAGAGTCAACAAAACCAAAACCAAACAAATTCTCCCTCAAAATTGACTACTTCAACTTCCGTATTCCTATTACTATTGTCATCATTCTCCAGAATTCTCAGTCCCAAGTTTTAAGTCATCTTAATTACTTCCTCACCTATGGTTCCCGTACCTAGTGAGTCTCCATATCCTATGAGTATTACTCAGGGTTCTCCAGAGAAACAGAGATTTATTATTCAGAATTGGCTCACGTGACATGGGGGCTGGCAAGTCCAAAATCTGCAGAGATGATGTCCCAGTTCAAGTCTGAAGGCCAGCAGACTGCTGTAGAACCAGGAAGAACCTATGTTCCAGTTTGAAGGCTGTCAGGAAGAATTCTCTTTTATTCAGTGTGGGTCAGCCTTTTGTACTATTGAGGCCTTCAACTAAATGGATGAGGCCCACCCACATTATGAAGGTTCAATCTGCTTTACTCGGTCTACAGATTTAAATGTTAATCATATCCAAAAATCCCTTACAGAAATACTAAGAATAATTTTTGACCATTTATCTTGGCACCCAGAGGCCCTGTCAAATCAACACAAAAAATTAATCATCACACTATGGTTTTACTCTTCACAAGTTTCACACTCTTTTCTCCATTCTCCTTCTCATTATTATTATCTCAGTTCAGGCCCTTATGATCATAAGGACCTACTGAGTTTTCAGCAAAAGGATATAAACCAGTCCCCTTCCCAGCCTTTAGTTCAGGCATCAGACTGAATATGCTGAGGATACATTTATTTTCAGAAATGTTGTTTTTATCATATCCGTCTTATTCTATTACTTAACTCACAATGGCATCTTACTCTAAATAGAGCCAATTCTTTTTCTTATAATATAGTGCTGTACATAGTCCAGCTCTACTTGGCCTACTGATCTGTTTCTTCCATCACTCTCCTCATTCAGAACTTACTATAACTGGCCAATAGCTTAAATATGTTCTTCACTCATCAACATCCATTCCTTCCTCAACATACTCCCTCTCTCTGGAAAGCAAGGTGCACTCTTCTTGGCCTAACCCAATCCCATCCACCTGCCAAGGTTTGTCTCCAGCTTCAACTCCTTTTTGAAGTTTTCCTAATTCTCCAAACCACATAAATCTTTTAATTTTCTAATCCTCACGTGCATTTAAGCTAAACAAAACCATTGTTACTCTAAACTACTCTGTCTTGTTCTCTAACTTATTTCTACCGCACATCCCTTTTTCTCTGATCCCCGATCTCACCCTATCACTTCCAACTACACACCTTCTATTTATCTTGGGCCGAAAATCTTTGAATCTGTGATGTGCCAAGCACTATGCAAGTCAATGGATATACAAACAGGTACCACTCTCAAGAACCTTAAAGTCTGATAAGAGATGAATTGAATTGAATAGATAACTTTTCAATTATTATGGAACAATGTACTGCAGGTTATAGCAAATGTTGATCCAAAGCTCTCAGGGAAAACAGGGAATAAAACAGAGGGAGAAACTAAACTGTCTAGTAGAATGATATCATAGGGGATACACTTCACAGGAGGAGGAGAGGAAAAGGCATTTCAAGCACTGAGAATAACCAGTGCAAAGGAATAGAGACAATGAAGAATATATATATATGTTTAAGCTATTTTTAAGGTATGATGTTTATAGTATAATGAGACATGTACCACAATGACAAACATATTGGGTAATAAAGGATCAGAATCCAGGTATAAAATCGCTGAAAAACAAGAGATTAAATTCAGCAGAAGAATCACTGAGTAATAGATACAGAGCCTCAGAAGCAAAAATGTCTCTAATACTAAGAATGCTAAGCCCACAACTGGAGTGCAGCAGGGCAGAAGCAGGCACAGCTGAAGCATGGAGCTAAGCCACTTCTAACCAAGGGAGCTGGAAGTCCTTAAAGTATAGGTGATATTTTGTTTGTCCCTTATCCATGATCCTAAAGAAGATTTTTTATAACTCATTTGGCAACAAATCTAAGCTCATCTGGCAACAAAAACTGTCCTAAACAGACATGAGGCCATTTATCATCTTTATATCATTTAGTATTAATATCTATGAATTTCACTACAGAAATAATAAATTTCTTTATTATAAGGAGCTGTCCCAGACTCCATTGAAGGTGATATGACATGTAACACAGGGTATATGTTCCATACTACTTTCTTAAAATCTGATAAATTCTCATTTCCAAACACACCTGGCCCCTAGGGTTTTGCATAAGATTCTGTGGGCCTTAGATTTTGAGGTTGCAGAGAATCAGTCAGATACACAAAGGGGTCTATTGTCCAAAAAAGGTTTCAGAGTTCATGGAAGATCCATTTAGGATTGTTTTGTTAAACGGAGGATAAGTTTTCAGTGCCACACACACTCTATTGTTGACCACCTTTGCGATCAGTGGCAAAGTTTTTTTTTAATAATATTAGTTAAAAAACAAATTGCCAACCATGAACTCTTAAATCAACCGTTTTCCTCCCCTTACAAAGCCAAGAACACCAGAAAAAAATTTTAAAACAACATTCTCTTTGCCTCCTATAACCTTAATAGATAGTTTCCTGGAATTGTCCTTTTACATAGAAAATTAATTTCCCTGCACAGCTGGAAATACCACATTGGCAAGCAAGGAGAACATCACACACGAGTAGATTAAATAAAAAGTGGGGGAACTATAAGACTCAACAAAATAGAACTTGTTCAGTAAGATGGTCATATGAGAACAGCTTTTCACCTGTTTATTTAATGTATAAATGCATCTTTTAAAGTGAAGTAGCAATAATCAAGGAAGCTTTGGATCCAGAGAAACAATTAGAGGATTACATCATTCAAGAAGTTTTTCTAGTGTTATATGAAAGGAGATAAGGTTAGCACTCCCCTTTCCAAAGATGAAGGAGGTCCTTGGGCCTGCACAACATGTATATGGTTAAGACATTGCCACCTACTCCACGGCATCTAACTATGTTCTTTTTCCTTTCACTTTGGGATGATGGAAAAGTTCTGAAGGTGGATAGTGGTGATGGCTGAACAATAATGTGAATGTACTTAACACCACTAAAGTGTACACTCAAAAAGGGTTAAAATGGTAAATTTTATTATATATATACTTTACAATGATAAAAAGATTTCAATACTATGCTCAAAGCTCTTATAAATCAATAACAAAATAAAACAGTCTAAAAGAAAATGAGCAAAGGGCAAAAACAGAAATTTAAAACAAGAAGAAAATCCAATAAATATGTGGAAAAAATGTTTAAAACCACTAATAATCAAGAATGCAAGTAAAAATGACTACAAATTATGTTTAATCTTTTAAAATAGCAAAGATTAAAAAGATTTAGAATTCTTTAAAAAGCAGCAGCTTTTCTAGACCACCACCCAGATCAGGGTCTATTAATACACGGCCCTCCGCTGGCTTAGACCTAATGTATATCCTCTGTACTGACAGCCATCAAGAAAAAGCAGGTTCATAGTGCCATCTGGGGACTACTTGCTGATGCTGTAGCTGCCTCAGGCAATGACCTGTGTGGCCAATATTCAACTAATAACCAAACTAAACAGAATAATACACTTTGCACCACCACTTTAAAAACAAAAGGAGAGATGGAAAACAGAACACCACCTGAATTCAGGAACTGCCACACAGAAAGGCAAACAAGAAGCAGTAACAACGTGGGAAGTTGGAAACCCCACACGGCATCCAGACAGTTGGCCCCTTGGTCCTGCTGCCTTGATTCTCAGGTTGTCAGAGAAAAAGGACAAACCTCCATCAGCTCTTAGTGCAGAACTGACATTGTGTAAATAGCAAGAGGGAGAAAGTTCAATAAAAATCAATGTGCTATGAAAGCAAGATACAGGAAAACGTTCTACATGAACTTTACCATTGCAGGACTTCCTAACCAGTGAAAGGCTGAGTTCAAGATATCAGGAAATTTCTAGATAAAGCACAACAGAGTTCTAAAGTGGCATATTGTGTTATAAAACATGGAGTTACATTTCTATTATCTTTGACAAAACACCTCACACTTCCATAAATCCACCAGGGTATCCTACAAGCAAAATGAGGGATAAATTTAATTATCTGAATATTCATTCCCCACACTGAAGGAAGTAAGTGGCTGACTAAATACCTGGTACAAAGCAGGAGCTCAATAAATATTTGTGGAACTGAACTGAAAAAAGTGGTAGAAGTAATAAAGATTATCTGTATCTACTGATGAAACCTATTAGATTATTTTTCCAACTTTCCACCTGACATAACCTATGGAAAATAACTGGCCTTATCTATAGAGACAGCTGTAAAGGTTCTGTTCTTTTTCACTTGGAATCACAAGTACCAACCCCCATCGCCCCCCAGCATGGTGCTCAGAGGCTCAGTGAAGATTCATCTCTCCAGAATCAGCACATCTGACTCAATTACTGTTGATAAAAATATAGGAATTTTAAAGTATAGGAGAAAAAATGTAGAAGATGCATAGATGATCAAAATAAAATCCTAACAGGGGAAAGACAATGATAGATAAGCTACCTCAAGGAGGCCCAATCAAATAAACTAGGAGTCAGCCTATTTTAATTTCCTCATTTGAAAAATAAGAGAGGACTCAATCAGTGGCTTTCAAGCTTCTTCAACTGCTACTCACACTGAAAAATTCATTTCATATTAAATGCAGTATAAACATGATTATCTATATAAAACTCAACGTCAGGTTCACAAATTAATACTTAATATTACAATGTGTGTGCACTCTGGTATATTGTAGTGTATTTTATTCTATTTCATTGTTTAATTGCAACTACTAAATTGATTTCCTGGCCCACTAACAGTTCATGACATGCAGTTTGGAAAGCACTGGACTAGATGATATCTTTCCAGTTCATTGCAAGAAAAAGCATGATTTTACTTAGAAGCAATCTAAAAATGTCCACCACTCCCAAATACTAGTTCCTCAATGACCTTTCCAAAGCTAATTCCTGAGTGAAATGATATAACCCCTACAACATCTTTGCCTTCCCTTCTTCCTCACAGTAAATACCCATGATCCTTTCCACTCAACAGGCTTTAAAAGTGATTTTCTCAGGGTGCACGAACACAGCCAAACCTGACAACAGAAGTGAGCACAGGGATTCGGAAACAAAAAGTTAAACATCTACCAAAGGAAATCCCTTTTACCCATAACAAAGTACATCTGAATCTTTGCAAACCATCAGGCAACAGCTAAGCAAAAGTCAAAATGATACTCATGCAGCAGCAGCAAACCACATAAATCTTGATTTGAATTAAATGAAAAGATATTTCCAAGTAGTTGCATTCTCCCTTACAAACTATAAAATTTGTTCCTCTAAATAAACTTTTCTAGAATAGCATTTATTGTCATTTTTGTTGATTTTCTTAATCGGCCGTCTTCTGCTGCAACACCCCCCACCTCATCCTACCTCATTTCCACCACCTTTAGTAATGCCCTAAACTTGTGGTTGTGCAGGAATCTCTGGTGAAAAATGAGTTGGCTTTGTGTCAAACAATACTTTTCAATCACAACTGGGGTTTTTTCAGTACATGGCTGGAGAAAGGCCTCCTTGTTTACTTCTTCCCTTTATAGCCTAAAAACCACCTAAAACATTGTCTCCTCAGAGGCATTACAGTCTTGACATGGAATCCTAACAGTATTATTTGTGTTTGTCAATGATTTCAAAATGCTTTACTCTAAGCCTTCTCTTGGTTTCTAAGTCTACAGGGTAAAGAAGAAAATAAATCCCACATGTATTTGATGGCATTTGAATATTTTAATCATTCATTTATAAAATAAAATGTAAAGCCTCAAAGTTTTAAATAAAAAGCACTTCAATTAATAAATATGAAAGAAATAGTAATGTCAAAAAATTAGGTCCATTGTAATCCAGCAATCAAAGCATTCTGTGTATTTTCCAAACTTGGCAAGACACATTTTTATTTTTAATTTTTGAACTACTAATTCTGGAGGAAAAACAAACACCATTAACTTCCTCTTCAGTCACTAGCTGTCTGTGCCATGTGTTTTTATCACTTCCTGCCACAAGGAAATACTTTCGAAACAAAGAATGATATTCAAGAGATCTCTGGGTGAGTCTAAAATCATTCTTTCAGAAATTGAGAAACAGTGTAAACATTTAAATAAAAATACAGAGTGATAAAACTACTCAGATAACCTCCACATTTTTTTATTACATGATATCATCTAATGTTCAAAACAGGTCTGCCAAGATTATTTGATGAAAAAGCTGAGTTGGTCAAGTAAAATAACTTTTCTTCACTCACACAGTTAATAAATGGCAGAGTTAGAATTTAAATCCATTTTGTTTCATACCCAATTAATAGTGGAAACTATATCATACTGTTTTCCCTCAGAGCCTTTTGATCAAATTGTAAGTTTTTACTTTAGTCTATTTGTCTAAAACATCAGGAGTTTTTGCGTACAAGTGATGGGGAGAGTGATCAGTGAAGGCTGTAGATAATGATAAGAACATGAGGACCAATTCTACATCCTAAGTTGTGTTCTACAGTTATTTGAGCTCCATGTACTAGGTAGTACACTAAATACTGAGGATCCTAAACAAAGATGAAAATTATAGATCTTACCCTAAGGAGTTAGTGAGAAATTTAGAAAGGAAACTGAATTAGTCAGCTTGGGCTGCTATAACTAAATACCATAGATTGGGTGATTTAAACAACAAAAAATTATTTCTCACAGTTCTAGAAGCTGGGAAGTCTAAAGATCAAGGTGCTGGAAGGTTTGGTGTCTGGTGAGGACTCTGGTTGGCAGATGGCCACCTTCTTGCTTTGTGATTACATGGCATTTCCTGGGATCATGATCATGGCGAGAGAGAGAGATATCTAAGGGCACTAATCCCATCATGAGGGTCCTACCCTTATGATCTAATTAAACCGAATTATCTCCCAAAGGCTCTTACCACCAAATACCATCACACAGGGGGCTAGGGCTTCAACATATGAATTTCAGGGTGGCATAAATATTCAGCCCATAACAGAAACTCAACAGGTAAAACAAATAATCACAATGAGTTTGTTACATGTAATTACAAAAATATTATCACTTAATTACATTCAGCAAATATTTATTGATAGTGAAAGGGAAGTAAATTTTTGACAGTGAATGAAATCCATGAGATAGACAATATTCTCCACATTTTACAAATGAGGAAACTGAGACTCAGAGATAATATTTCTAACATAACAAAGTGAAGAAGTGAGGGGGACTGGATTTAAACACCAATCTGCCTACCTGAAAAGCCACTTTCCACTAGAACAAGAGAGCTGTAACCAAGGGCAACAGCCTCGCTCACTGCCTCTTCCAGGTTATGCACAGCATGGGTCTCCCTACCAAGAAAGACAGTGGCCCCAAGATCCAGTTGCAAACACATACAGCACATACAATTCCTCTCTGTAGGAGATGACTAAGGCCTGAACGCTGGTCCAATAAAAGAAAGAAAGGGAACTAATCAGGAGCACATACCCTAGACTAGCCTGTCCCACCTGGAAAAAAAAACATTCCACCCAATAAGATAGTGGGCCATTGATTTCATGGTCAAACACAGTATACCTATAAATCTCAAAAAATATTTCAGAAGCTGTATAAAAGGAGAATAAAGATGCATATATATTTTGAAATATTAAATCAATGTTTAAAAAAGTACTTTAATGTTGAAGCAAATCATTCTAGGATGGTGACACAGATCTCATTTATCTTTCTTCAACTCTGAGAAAGTCAGTGTTACTCAGTGAATATAAAAGATGTAGCAAGATTTTAAGGGTATATATCTATTCTGGCACTTTGCATAGTAGGTACTTAATAAATATGCTGCAGATGAATGGATGGACACAGGAAAGAATGAATTAGTATTCACACTAATGTCACATTCAGAATGTATAACTAAATATTTCATTTTACTTAGGGGTTTTAAAATTATTTCTTCACCTTCCAATTAAATATCTATCTATATGTATTTCTAAGCCTAACTTGTACAGTAGACAAAGGGTCTAGATTCTTTGTTTTCAGAAACAAAACAATTACATGCTATTTTACTTGTAATTTTTTAACTTTTGGGTTCATAAAAATACTATATTTAAAAGGGATTTGGGGAAAATAGAAATTACTGAGAATTTTAAAATCTGCATATATGTAGTGTGATAATATAAGAGATTTTAAAAACTAGATAATTTTGATTACTACTTGTGCAAATTCGGAAGGATAAAAGAAAAAGAAAAGTAATGATCTTTATTTCAAGGTACAATTTAACAACCATTTCAGTGACAATGTAGAAAGTTTTACAGAACAATGCCTCTACTCCATCTTATGTTCTGATCATCATTTTTCTCTTGTTTCATAATCTTATTGTTAATGTCTTTCATCTTGCAATAGTGGGGTTCTTTTTATAAGCCAGTTTACATCATCTGGGGGGAAGACAAGTCATATATGTACATGTGTATATGTGCTAAAACATATAAACATATGCCTATAATCATTTAAATGGATACGTTATATATAATTAGATATGCATATGTCTCTTTTGCTCTCTATATGTGTGTATATATAATTCAGAAATGACACAATTCATGCGTTAGCTAAACATTTATTTACAAGTTAAACTTCTTTATGTATTTCATATGTGCTCACAGAAAACTATCTCATGCTCGTGCAAATGTAAGAAAATCACCTCTTTCAAGAATTCACTTTAATTAATGTGTCTTTGGGTTTTTCAGCATTTGGTTTGCACCCCAGTGATGTGTGTAAAAGGATGGCCAGGAGAACTAAGGTATGACTAAGTGTCATAATGTCAGGCAGTACTGGCTAACCTCCTCCACACACAGTGATAGCAAGAGTCCTAAGGTGGTCACAGCTGGGCACCTGTGCTCTGAGTCTATCAGAGAACCACCAGGCTTACCACACCCCACAAGGCCTTGTAAATCCTGGAGGATTCTGGCTCAGTAGGTTCAAATGGGGCCTGGGAACCAGTACCTTAATAAGCCCCAGGTGATTCTGACAAGTCTAGAATATCTGATATCATGTATGGGAAGGAGTGCATTGAAGGAAAAGGCTGAAAATATGGTTCAACCTATACCCTGGACAGTAGGAATATCTCACGAGTACTGGCAATTTTGTAGATCATGGCAAGCCATGGAAGATTTTTGAGAAAGGAAATAATTAGATTTCAGTTTTACTGGAAATCACTAGGCAGCATTGTATAATTAGGCTGAATGGAGGAGAGACTAAGATTAGAAAGTCTAGTTGGAAGCCTACCACTATAGTGGTAGCAAGAAGTAACAAGTGCTAAAGGTTGGCAACAAAAATGAAAGATAGAGTCAATCAAGATTCAAGCCAACTTGATGTGGAGGGGAGCAGAGTAAGAGATTCAAAAATGGTGCCACTGTTTTAAGCATAGGTGGCTAAGAAGATATCTGTGATGTTCACAGACAGAAAGGTCAAATGGATTCAGACTAGGATAGTATGAGTAAATTAATTAATAAATGAATGGTCAAAAGAAAGACCATATGATGGGAAAGGAAATAGGCTTTTAATCTGCATTCTCTCATCTCTTTGCTGGGAGGTGCTGGACATATCTCTTGCTGGACTATCTCTTAAGCTCTCTGAACCTCAGTATCCTCATTTATAAATAATGCTAGTAAAACCTATTTTGCAGGATTGCTATGAAGATTAAATGGGATTACATGTAACATTCAATCCATAGCAAGTACTTAACAATTTCATTTTTGCCTGCTTTTATTTTTACTGACTTTTACTTTCAATGACTTAAAACCATTCCAGACACATAGTAGACACTCAATATATACTTGTCGAATGAATGAATTATTACTGCTATTACAACTCTATTGAAGACTGAGAAAAGATCATAGGATTTGCCCATTAGACAGTCATTGGTATACTTAGAGATTGCTTAAATGCCTAAGGGTTTTGAACATCTGGGTGAAGTAAAGGTCAGTCCAAGTGTTTTGGTGAGGACATTCTAAATCAAGACGTACTGTAGAGTAAAAGTTTTTTGAGTTTTATTGTTTTTTTTTATTCTGCAAGTTGAAAAAATAAAGGCTTCCAGCTAGAAAACAAAAATCTGCTTTACTAACATTAATAGTTTTAAAAACACCTTATGCTTTATTTAGAGTTTTTACAGTATATATCTCATTTGATCTTCAGCCCCTTGAGTTAAGGAATTTGGTTACTACTCTGGTCATTTCTATTTTAAAGATGAGAAAACTGAGATTCAGGAAAGTTGAGTGACTTTTAGTGCATGGATTTTTAGTCTAGGAATAATGGAGGTTTTTGACCACAAAAGAGGTCTGTTGCTGAGCTTCCCACTACCCACACTCATCAAGCCCATTCATGTTATTCCAGATAAGCTCTCCTCTATGCTTTCTCCCATCTTAAGCTTCCCTTCCTACAATTTGGAAGTGAAGGATGGGGCAAAGTCTTATGGGCTTTGGGATGTTTTGAGAGTACTGCTCCTTCCTCAAAACCCAACCAGCATCAGAGGGTACCCATCCTCCCACTGGTCCAAGGCCAGTAGTGGATGTTAATGCCAGTAGTTCATCTGTTCTTTGTTAGCTTCAACAGAAAAATCTGCTGTTCTCTTGGGAAATATCAGGACTGTCTTTTTGGAAAGATATCCTGTAAAGAAGGTACAAGCTTCAATTTCTGATCTTAACCTATTGGTTAAACAGAAAAATTTGTCTTTATATTGGGTTATTGTTACCTCGTACCACTGCCCATGGTGCTGGACTCCTTGAATGCACATCTTGGCCCTATCCCTAACTAGGGACAGGTTATTTTATGTCTCTGAGACTGGTTTCTCACCTTTAAAATGGGACTTTTAGAAAAATAGAACTTATTCCATAGGGTTTTCACTATAATTAAATGAGATACTACATACAAAGCACTTGGCACATTTGTAACTTGAAATATAAGGAACACTCAATACACGGAGAATGTTATTCAGCAATGTGTGCTATCACAGTCTTAGAGAGAAAGCAACCCAGGCTCAGAACGATCAAGATACTTTGCACAAAGTGACCAAACATCACTTTGAAACAGTAACCAAGCTTTCCTTATGGAGAAAAAACACCCAAGATAATCACTGAATTTTTCATTGACTGCAAGTGTCACTTTCACTCTACTGATTTTGAATTATTCATTTGTAAGCTATGTGCATTTTCAGTTCATAAATTGGAATAAGGGAGGGGACCAGACTCATAGCTGAGATTCAGTAATCTTAAACATAAGAAAGTAAGTAAGTTCAGAAACACAAAGAAACAGGGCTTTTTTAAACACATAAATATTTACTCTTAGGCAGCCTTGTAACAATTAATATCTAAATGAGATTAATTTGTCTCCTTTCAAAATAGGAGAACTGAGTTTTGTTTTCATAACTAATTAGACAAAATTTTCTTTTTTAGAAAGTATATGTTATCTCTTAAAGGATGAGCATTTTATATTTATTTACTTTCTCCTTCTCTTTTGCACTTTCCTGATATTTCTTTTAAATCATTTATTTATTTATTTTTAAAGATTTTATTTTTTTCCTTTTTCTCCCCAAAGCCCCCCCGGTACATAGTTGTATATTCTCGTTGTGGGTCCTTCTAGTTGTGGCATGTGGGATGCTGCCTCAGCGTGGTTTGATGAGCGGTGCCATGTCCGAGCCCAGGATTCGAACCAACGAAACACTGGGCTGCCTGCAGCGGAGCACGCGAACTTAACCACTCGGCCATGGGGCCAGCCCCACCTGATATTTCTTTTAATAGCAGATCTCAATATTGGTTGTATATTATAATCACTTTGGAGGTTTAATGAATACCCATGCCTAGGCCTCACAAATCCAATTAAGTCAGAATCATTGAGGTTGCAGGTCCCAGTTCAGGTTTTTTTTTTTTTTTAAGCTCTGCAGAGGATTTTAATGCATAGCCCAAGTTGAGGATCATTGGCTTACCCAATGTCTTCCAAACAAGAATGACAGACTTTTTTGCCTTGTTGATTGCTGTCTGTAAATAAAGTCGTTTTACTTCAAACCATAAAGTTGCCTACTCTGAAAGCCAATCTTGACCTTTAATTCAAGTTAGTTTGATTTCCCTTGATTCTAATCAAACACTTTTGTGAGATCCCATTCCATTAATTTTCCTAATAAAGTTAGGTAGGATGAGTTATGTAAGCAGACCACATCGTGCCCAACACTCAATTACAGTATTAGAAAAACAGGACATGAAGGATACAGATTAGGGCTCTGCAGTATTTTTTTAAGAATTTAGGTATGATACTAATTTTCTAATAGTTGAAATTATAAATCAATGAGAAAAACGTGATTCCAAGAAAACCAGGATAAGAAATATAGCATTATAACATTAAGATATTTGACACAACCACATAGCTATGCTGAAATCCTTTTTACTCAATACCCAAAACCCTTCAAATAAATATGCTGGATTCAGATTGCAGAACAATGGGGGTTAAAAGAACAAGACAAGCACAGGAAACTTGATCTGGTTATATCCACAGGTAACAAAAAAGAACACAACTTATACTTCAAACGCAATAATTTTATTTTCCCGGGTTATTTAATAGTGCCCTTTCATGCATACTCTGTGAGAAAGGTGGAATGAAATGAAGTTTCAGGCACTCTGAGAGAAGTGAGAGGAGAAAGACACTCAACAGCCAAGACACCTTACCACTTAGGTGTTAGCATCCTTTCAATCTGAATTTACAAACTCTTTAAAATGACAGAAATATTGAACTACTCTGCCAATCTTCTTACACTAGCCTAATCTCTCTACAGAGTAGCCCTCTTCTGTTGGGGAAAACATGAAGGTGGAAAAATGGAATCTAACAAAAGCCCCAAGGATTTGAAACTGAATCATGTTCACAAATACAGGCAACAAAAGTTAAGAAAGTGTTTAGATTTGTCTCCTTAAAGCCATTGAAGTTATTAAGTAAAATCTTAAGCATAGGGAGAAAAATTCAAGATTGAAAGATTAGTTTATTTGCTTGTTTAAATATTCAAGAACGTTTTAAAAAAACGTTTATCATGTATTAAGTGACTGGCAGCCTTTTTTTTTTTTTGAGGAAGATTAGCCCTGAGCTAACTGCTGCCAATCCTCCTCTTTTTGCTAAGGAAGACTGGCCCTGAGCTAACATGCATGCCCATCTTCCTCTACTTTATACGTGGGACACCTACCACAGCATGGTGTGCCAAGTGGTGCCGTGTCCGCACCTGGGATCCGAACCGGCGAACCCCGGGCTGCCAAAGCAGAACTTGCGCACTTAACTGCTGTGCCACCAGACTGGCCCACTCTGGTAGCCTTAAAGAGGGATAAGATACTGTCCCTGAAAGTTTCATTGAGGCTTGGTCCTTGGCCCTCTACTCTTTCCTTTCTTCCATCTTTTAATTGATAAGGTGATGCTTGCTAATTTGAAGCTACTCATGTTTCAACTGTGACCTTTCTTCAGATGATTTCTTAAACTCCTGTCTTTGGGTCCAACTTCTCTTCATCGACTTTACTCTCAAGCTAGCCTCCTGTTAACTAGCGGAACACTGGTTAACAATACAAACTCTAGAAGCAGGGTAGCTAGATCTGAGTCCCAGATGTTCCACTCAATTTACTGTGAGATCTTGATAGAACAAGATACTTAACCTCTCAAAGTCTTAATGTCCCTACAGTAAAATGGGGATAAGGATAGTACCTACTTTAAGAGTTAAGAAAAGAGTTCTGTGAGATAAAAAAAATACAGTAGTAAAGCCCCTGGCTTGTGGGAAGAACTTAACAAATGATGGCTGCCTTTTCTATCAATATCCCCCACTCTACTAATTTTAGCATCATTCTTGAACTTTAGAATTACCTTTGTTACTTCCTGCTGTGCTTTTCTGTAGTAGTCTTTTGAAACATTTTAAATACAACTTTCCTGTCCATTTCTTTTGCTCTCACTGAAGCCTGCTCCTAATATTTACAGGACCTAGAGCAAGAGTACAAGCAGAGGCTCAGCTATCACGTTTCTAAATATTTTAAATGTATAAATCAACCTAGTAGTTGCTAAATAAAATACGTTCTACCCTACTACCCTGACAAAACATACCTTCAAAGTGACCCAGAAGACCAGGTTCAAATTTAGGATTCTCAGAAGCCTCTGGGTTCCAGGCCAGAAAGTCTTAACAAAAGGAAAATTGCTTGCTAGGTCTGGGTCCCTGTCCCCTGCCTCCAGCCGTGACCTACCTCCTTCCTCACCTCCACGCCTGTCTCCACAACATTCTCTTCCCACCACCCACCTCTAATTCCTTTTGAAATCTTACCCATCCTTCAAGGACATTCCAATCACTTCTTTCTCCAAATTTCCCTTGAGCCAGATATGATCTCATCCTCCTCTAAGTATCCCAATTATTTTGTTTCTATAGATCTTAGTGGAACTTATGGCATTTTGTCTTGCATTTTTATCAGTACCTGTGCATTAGTTTTCCTAGTTACAGATCACATCTATTCGATCAGAGATTCTCTGTGCTCAAAACTAGGCAGTACATAAGAACCTCCTGATGAGCTTCATAAAAAAAAAAAAAAAAGACCTCTGGGCTCCACCCAGAAGCAAGCACAATGTGGGGTGGGGGAGGAGGCATGGATATTTTTTAAAGCTCTGCTGCTGATGTTGACATGCAGCTAGGGTTGATAAGACTTGTATAAGATTATAAATTCCCTGGGGGACAAGGTTGATGCTTTATTTTGTACCCAACACATTGTTTTAAATTGAATTTAAGCTGATACATGCTTTCCTCCCTGCAAAACACTTTCTGATCCAGAGGCTGCACATAACCACTATAGTTACTGAAATAATTTACAAGCACTGGGGCATGACGGTGGCTTATGCTTTAGAATCACACAAAAGGAGACATACAAAGAATCTTACAGTCTGGATCGAGTTGTCTCTCTTACTTTTATCCTTGCATTTATTCTGTATAGTGCATCTTATCAACAACATAATGAACTTATCAAAGGTATGGTCAGCGTGTTATTCTTAATACCCGACAAAGTGTCTGGCATATAGTGGGCATGAAATAAAAGTTTGGTGAATGAGTGAATGAATGAGCAGATGTGTGAATAGAAACTATAAACCAGCAGGACTTCAGAAATTATTTCAGGTGTTTGACAGGCTGAACAATGACCTCCCAAAAGATATCCACATCCTTATCCCTGGAATCTGCGAATGTTCCCTCATCTGGCCAAAAAGGACTCTGAAGATATTATTAAAGATCTTAAAATGGAGAGATTATTCCAGATTATTTAAGTGGGCCCTAAATGCAATCATATGCATTCTTATAACAGGGAGGCAAAGAGAGATGATACACACGGAAGAGGAGAAGGCAGGGGCCCTCCAGGTGGCGTAGCAGTCAAGTTCACACACTCCACTTTGGTGGCCTGGGGTTTATCGGTTCAGAGCCCGGCTGCAGACCTACACACCACTTGTCAAGTCATGCTGTGGCAGGCGTCCCACATATAAAATAGAGGAACATGGGCACAGATGTTATCTCAGGGCCAATCTTCCTCAGCAAAAAGAGGAGGATTGGTGGTAGATGTTAGCTCTGGGCTAATCTTCCTCAAAAAAAAAAAAAGAAGAGGAGAAGGCAATGTGACCAAAGAGGCAGAGGTTGGAGTGATGCAGCCACAAACTAAGGAACGCTGGCAGACCCCAGAAGCTGAAAGAGGCAAGGAACAGGTTCTCCCGCAGAGCCTCTGGAGGGAGCACCACCCTGCTGACACTTTGATTTCAGCCCAGTGAAACTGATTTTGGGTTTCTGCTTCCAGAACTGTGGTGAGAGAATAAATTTCTGTTATTTTAAGCCATCAAGTTTGTGGTAATTTGCTACAGCAGCCACAGGAAACTAATACAGGATGGAAAACTGGTATCTAGAGAGATAAAGTAACTTTTCCAAAGCCCCAAGGTCCCCAGGGCAGAGCTGGGTTTCTAATGGAGATTTCCTGACTCCTTCTCGAACTCTTACTCTTTCTGTATTACTATGCTGCCTGCTACAGATTATAGAGCCCAAAGAGTTCTGCAACTTTTTCATCTACATATGGATGCCAAATATACCCTCTTCTATGGCCATGGGTTGGATAAATCCCTCAGACTCACCAATGTTACCAGATTTAACAAAAAAATCATTTGACAAAATGACAAAACAATGTTGCTAGAGTAAGGTCCAGAAAGATACTCAGGGCCGATATTTTCATTAAACCATACGTAATCAATATATAACAGCAAAGGTCCATAGAGCAAGGGAGGGAGAGGTGCTTACAAGAAATGCCGGCATGGCAAACAGTATAAAAACACAACAAAAAGGTGAAGCAAAGCAAGAAAGTCATTCACTATTAGGTGTGAGATAGAGAGCGGGAATAAAGAAAACAGAGGGATGGAATAATTCCATTTGTTCAAAATTGATCAAACTTGAGACGGATACAAAACTGGAAATTGTGATAGAACCTTGAAATGATCATCTTTCTCATCTGTGTAGAAAGACCTATAGACATCAGAGTTTACAGTGACATTCACAAAAGGATAGTTACAGGTTGCACTGTGAAAAAACACAAACTTGTGCAATAATTCTAAATGAATACTAGATTCTCTACTATCTTTTTTCACAATTATACCTTTTATGTAATGATATAACAAATTCATGACATATTTTCCAAATAAGGAAACTGGGACAAAGGGAGATTTAGTGAATAACATGATAGGTAACACTTGCTTCCAGAGCTCATGTTTAAATCCTTGGGCTTTTGCTAATAAGTCCAAATATGCATTTGTAAAACTTCTCATTAATAGATATATAAGATAAGAAAGCATTCAAAGCAAGAGACATGGGTTTATTTAGACCTGATGAGTATGAACACTTTTTTTCATAGGTGTAGTGGGTACAGAATGATAAGGAATATAAGGGAAGCAGAAGCACAAAGAAGATCAAACCTCTCAATTCATATTGGTTAAGAACATATAACCACAACAGGATGTCAACATTTCTCTAATGATCCCACAGTTATAACAAGCAAAATAAACAATCCAACCTTGACATGTCCCTACTCCCTTAGGACCTCAGGTTACCTTGTAGCTTAAGGACTAGTCACTCATTTAGACTGGGGCAAATCCCTATAGATTCAGGGAGGTTGCGATCAACTAATGGGTTATGGCGTTATTGTCAGCGGATGTTACCCCACAGGAGGCTGGACCATTGCATCATTCAGCGTAAAGACATACTTGTTATGTGCATGACAAACAAAAGCCTACCCAAAGAGGTTCCCCAGAGAGCTGTGAGTGAAAGACATGCAGTGCTTGCCTGTTCCACATCTGTTCTTTCCACGATTTTTAGAAAAATGAACTTCCCGGCTGGTGAGAAAGGAACCCCATATGACTAGATAGATATATGCCAAAGTAGGTCACTTTGTCCATCAAATATCATGTTGCAATACTGTCGAATAATAAAGTCAAAAACACATCTTTAACAGAGACACACAGAAAGTTTAAGATCTTAATTTAATCTTTATAAAGACTTCAACTATTATATTAAAGTGCTTATGAGTTCATTACTTTAAATAAAAGGAATGAAAAACATTCATAGATTGAAAAGCCATAAATTTTAAACCAGTGTTTCCTTCACATACGTTTTACTGATGGTCCTCACAAATTTATTATATAAAAAAGTTATTGTTAATAATACAGGATGCAAAAAAAGCATTAATTTTTGAAAGTTTAAAGGATGTTGGACCAATGAATTCTAAACTAACTTAAAACAATTTCCGGCTTAACCACAATTCAAAATCCTTTTACTCTTTCCTCTATTCTTAACTACAGTGTGTACTTTTTATGGGGAGGGAGGTAGCTTATAAGTATTGGAACAGGGAAAGGTCCAGGTTGCTAAAAGGGAAAAGGCTGGTAGGTCTCCTGCTACCCGTGCTACCTACAGCAGTTCCAAATTTAGAGACTTCTCCAAATTCGGGGAACTCAGTATGCAGCTACAGGTCTTGCAAACAATAACCACTCTATTTCAATGCTTATTGTTCAAGGAATAAACAAGCCACCCGAGAAAGAGAAAAAACATTTCAGTGTATAGCACTAAATAGAGGTAAAAGAACATCTCAAAACTGCCATTTAGAAGAAGTGAAAAGAATAGAAAGTCAACAAATGAATAAACAAGAAGAAACAATGAGAAGGGACCTGATTTACCACAGAGCTCAAATAGCTTCATTTTGCTCAGATATTTTTAACCACTTCCCTGCCCTCCAATGATAGTGCGGCTATCATCACCCTCCTCACAAAACGTCCTTTGTTCTTCACTTATTCCAGTCCTTCTACATGCTAGGCAGTGTATCAGTTAACTAAGCGAGCAACCATCAGTAAAATAGACAATTGCTTTATTTTATACCAAAAAAAAAAAAAAAATCTTAGAAGGATGTCTCTTGCTCTCAGAAAGGTTAGTTTATTATTAAGCTATTACTAACATAAGCCCCCAGCACCAGGAGAGGTAACAGATGTCAGAGGAGCCCAGGGTCACCCAAGAAGACTTCACAGAAAAATGGAATTGGAGTCATGTCCTGAAGGGTAAATAAGGAAATTTCCCAAGAACTGAAGGAGTGGGGATTGTGGGAGGAGGGCACTCCCAACAGTGCATTCACAGGTCTGCAGGCAGGAAAGCAGGACCTGGGGAAGGCATGCAGTTCCATGTGGTGAGCAGAACAGGGTTCAGGGTTCACTGAGGAGAAAAAGGAAGACAAACCTGAAAAGGGTGTGGGGTCCTTGTGCACCTCAGGTAGAGGTGATAGAGGGCCACTGACACTTCTTAAACAGGGCAGTGACTTGATCAGATTTAGGCTGAAGGAACAGTAATCTCATAGTAGAAAACAGACTTGCTACCAGGAAGCTCAAGCCTAATCTATTCCTTTTCTAGTAACTTCACAGAACTTGAGTATATTTACTAAGGGTATTTACTTTTATCCAACTTTGCTTCCTCTATTTTCTTTCCTCTTCATGTATTTTATTTTTTAAAACTTATTATATAGATCCCAAATCCTTTTTGGAGTTACACAGGATAAAAGAAAAACAGAGAAAGAAAACAGAGCAAGGTAAGAAGGCAGATGAGTATGTGGATTATCAGTTCTCCAGACAGAAGGGAAAATGAACTCTACTTTGACATATTTTATTTAAATTCAGAGATTCAATAGCATACATCACCCAACACAAGCTATGGTATGTATTATTTTTCCTCTTTCTATAATTGGCTTCCTGACTTTTTCTACTAATTTCTAGGTCGTTTCACTGAAATATTATTACCTTTAAAATCTGTTTTCCAACTTATTGTTTCACACTAAACATAAAGCCAAAATAAAACACATTCAATTCTCCATTAGAAAATGAAGCACCATATGATAGGCACAAAGACACAGACACATTCAAAAGTAACATAAAAATCATCCAAAAAGAATTTTCATAGCTATGTGCTTTTATTTTCTTAAAAGTAGTTTTTCAAATGTCTCTAATTATAATACTTCTTTTAATATAACATATAATGAGAGGAGATAATGCTTCAGAGAGAATTATTTCACAATCAATTGGTTAATAATTTATTTCAACAGACAGTATACCCTGAAAGATAGTAATATTTCCAAAATGTCCACATCCACGAAAATATTGGGCAGACATTTGGAATCTCAGTGACAAACCAAACAAGTAACTACAGTGACTTTCCATATTTTTTCCTATCAGATAGAGATTTCAAAAAGAGGGATTCAGGATAAAGTTCTGGTGTTGCCAATTTGCATAGCAGTCTTAGATCTCCCGAAAGAGCTCAAAATCAGAAAAACATACGTAAGGTAATCAAGTAGCCTCTCCAGTAACAACAGACCCAGAAGGTGCCTTTTATTAAACATGCTTATATTATCAGAGTCCAAACCTGGTAGCTAGTTTTTCTTATTAATAATTTGTTCATGTGTCATTTCAGCATTTTTTTCTGAAGAACAATTTCCTCTGAGAGTGAAAGATAAAAGATGAGTGCCCACATACGTGCCGCTATGATTATCTGCTCTCTCTCAAGACTCAGAGAATTCCAAAGAGGGTGAAATTATTAGGGCAAATTCCAACTCCAAAGGAAATTCCCCAGCTCAGCCATTTGCCAGCGGAACTATAATATGAATCTGAAGAGACAGTCTTCTTGGAAGTTAAGAGTCTGGGAGAAAAGGTTAATTACGCAGTGCTATCTGAGGGTCTATCATCTATCATATGAGGAAAGAGCCTTATGTAATCAACTGCCAGAAAGTTATCACACAAAAAAAAACTTAAAACAATTTCACAGACTACCTCAGAGTTTCTCAATTTCCTATAAATCAGTACAAGATTTTAAAGAAAAACTCACGAATAATTTAGTTGTGAATCTTTCATTTTGGATATTAAAGTAATTCCAAAGCAAAGTTACAAATCAACACGTGGGACATGCATTGATAAAAACTTATTGATCATAAGGTGCAAGGACAAACATGACAAAATCAAAACAATGCCTCACCTATTGGAAGGTCAGAATTTTGTAAATCTATGTAGCAAAGACAGAAATAACCAAGAAAATACAGTTAAAATGCAATTACAATATGTAAGAAAAAACAAACATACATACTTTACTCGTAAAAGAGATCTTTACACATTTCCTCAGAACTTACAGAACTTATTCTTATCTTACTGTTTTATTTAACATAGTTCTTTGCTTTCCAACCCTACAACAAATTTGAGGCAATAAATTATAAATGGAGAAGACTGCTATACATTGACATTCTCATAAGATGACAGATAAAAATTAAGAAATAAACAGAAAACCATATAAAGTAAAGCATTTGAGTGTTATTTAGTGGAGCATATATGGTCCTACATTCTTCTGTTCTCCCTGATAGTTATTACAGTATTGCAACACAATTACACACACACATACACATACACACAATCTGGGTACTCTTAAGAACAAACGCTAGGGGCTGAGTGGTTAAGTTTGTGCGCTCTGCTTTGGCAGCCTAGGGTTTTGCTGGTTCGTATCATAGGAATGGACATGGCACCACTCATCAGGCCATGCTGAGGTGGCGTCCCACATAGCACAACCAGAAGGACCTACAACTAGAATATACAACTATGCACTGGGGGGCTTTGGGGAGGAGAAGAAGAAGAAGAAAAAGAAAAAGAAGATTGGCAACAGATGTTAGCTCAGGTGCCAATCTTTAAAAAGAAAAAGAACAAACCCTAAAGCATACAAAAAGAAAAAAATTCTATAAAGGTCCACATAATGCTATAAACAAAAAGCTATCCATGTGTATTTTGCAGAGGTACCAAAATTTGTTCATGGATCTTTAGAAAATAAAGCCCAGCATTGTTTTATAATTGCATTCTGAAAACATCAGTGTAAAACAAGTTTTTATCAACAATTGCATATTTGGCCTAGATTTTCATCATATTTAAAACTACGAAGGTGGTCAAAAATGTGACACCAATATGCAATATAGAGCAAACGTAAGAATTATAAATATTAAGTTCCTTCTTCCTCAGCATATATGCAAGTATAATTTCAGATAAACTGACACAACATTTTCTTTTTTTGCAGGAAGCCTTCAGCTGTCACCAACATGCATTTTACACATTAATTAAGGGCCACATAATATTCTACATATACATATTATTCCCATTTTCTGAAGCATTCCCACTAACAATAAGAACTTGAATTTTCTAACAGTTACACTGCTTCACTATTCAGAATGATTCATAAAGAAAGGCTTCCTTAAAACAGCTCCCAGAAAATGTAGATGAGCTGATTTGCTCTGATTTTAATGTGTTTCTATCTCTTTAAAGAAAACTTACTTAACTCTTTAATAGCTGGTTTAATCAAGAGTACATTATGAAATACTCCACCTCTTGTAAGTAAGACCATATTTGCACTCCCAAGTGTAAATGTTCAAGACAAATGTGGTAGAGACTGGCAAGCTATTCACCAAACCTGTTTCCTCCTCTTCCTGGACTACTGCTAGACTACATTTCCCAGCCTCCTTTGTAGTTAGGTGTGGCCATGTGACTAAATTCTACCCACTGATATATGAACAGAAGTGATGTGCCTATAGAAATTTTCCATACACAATCCACTTCCTCATTTCCTTTCTATTAGCTTGATGTAGAGATGCACATTGATCTTAGAATCCATGACCTGACAAAGTATGAGTCACAAGGTAGAAGCTGTCTGGGGCTCTGAACAGCCACTAGAAAAAGAACTCAGGAAAATCTTTTCAGTCTTTATGGGAGCAAGAAATAAGCTTCTTTCCTGTTGGAACTATATTATGGAGGAGGCTTTGGTAGTGTTACGATAATGAACACAATAAGAAATACATAAACTGAATTACCTACCAAAATTGATTGTGAAAAGTAAAGTTGGGAAAAAATAAATGTGCAAAATGAATTTAAACAGAACATTTTGGGAAAATGTGCCTCCCTTTGAAAGCACTATACCTCAGGAACTGGAGAATGAATAACGTGCTCTCTCTGGTTTATGTTTCAAAGTTGAGTATCAGACTGAGAAGTCTACTTTTAGCAAAACAAAAGAATGAATCACGTAACTATGAAGTTAAAGTAGTAAAAAAAAATACATCCAAAACAATATTTAATAAATTTAATATTCAGTGTTTCCCACCAATACCATACTCTGTGACCAAATTTTGTTACAACAAACTTCAAGGGACTAATTTATTTGATTATCTTAGAATATTTTTCTTGAAGACTACTTGAAATAGTTAGCTGGAAGCCTGAAAATATTTTACTTACACAGAGCTTAGTGTAAAGAGATTTGACCTGTATTTCATCAAAAAGCCAAATGATCAGACTCATCTGGGAAAGCCATAACCTACTTGATTTGTCCGATGACCCTATTTCATTTACTATTCATTTTTTATGGTAACATTGCAAACAAACTGAAGGAAAAATACCCACTAGGACCTTATGATATTTGTTTGCAGCTTTGTCCTGGTTTTAGTTTCCTACTTAATGACTAAATGGCACCATGGTGGGCAATGCACTGGGGTAAAAGTGGTGAATCATTAAAGAGTTCGTAAATTTAAAAACAGGGGCAGGCCTTCTGGGCCTCATACGCTTCTAGAAAACCCAGTGTTGTGCTGTATTAATTGAACTGTGAAGCTTTTATTAGTCCTCTTTAAAAATGCTTGCAGCGAAGGTTTTATTAATGTTTGCCCTCAAATTGTTTATACTACTTAGTATTTCCATACCAATTTATATTTCAAAGAACTTTTTGATCATTAGTTAAATCTACTCTACATTTCTATAAGAGAATTCAGCTTGTTTAGCAGAACAGAGGCATGAAAGGAAAACTCTTAACTAATTTTTGCCTAAGATTTGCCAGTGAGAATGGAAAAGAAATAGAATATAAGATCTTGCCACAAACCTTTAGCTTATATAAATAGCCCCGTCTTCTCAACCCATATGAGTGGAGTAGACATTATAAGCGTTCCCTCAATGGTGAAGAAAAGAGAAATTAGTTACCTTTGTGCTATGGGCTTTGAAAACGAATGCTATAGGACTTTGCAATACAGCTACAGCAACTCAACTATCCAGATTCAGCTGGAAGTCCACAAGGCCACAGCATTGCCTAATTCCAGGGGGCGGCATGCACACTGCGTTCTATGTTTGGAAAATTCCTCTGGGTGCATTTTCATCAAGACTATATTATATAAATTAGATTCATCAAAATTAAAAGCAATACTGTAATTATTCAAGGATTGATGTAGCCTAATTTATTTACTCTTACAAATGTCCAGGTTCAAATCATGTTTTCAATAATCTTGGGATCATACTAAGAATCTGAGCTGGGTTAAAATAGGTAGAAACTTGTTTTGAGGGGGAAAAAAATGTACTCTATCTATAAGAATGTCTGGTTCACCTCTACAGAAACAGGATTGCCTAGGTAGCCGAGAATACATGTAAGCCACTAGCATTTTCCCACAAGTTATTACCTCCTCTAGTTTTCAACAGCACTAGCTTTTTATTTACCAGAAAGCAAAATAACTGAGTTATATCTTAGCTCACAGGAGAAATACTTATATTGAGATAGGACTTAATGATGTATTTTTTTGTTTTTTTAGAGTCTCAAAATGAAAAGCACTAGTGCTTTTTGGAGTAAAGAACATTTCTGCACTTTGCCAAGTCACACTGAAGAGCACTACGCAACATGTTATCTAGTACCTGCCTCCAGGTCTACTGCGTAAGTCTTTTTAGGGAGGGGTCTGAGAATCTGTATTTTTAACAAGAACCCCAGTGACTTTCATTATCTGACATGTTTGGAAAACTCTAGATTAGATTAAAGTCTTTGTGAGGTTTGGCAATCCTGATAAAAATTAAATTACTAGAAACGGCAACCATACTGCTATACAGAAGAACTTAATTTCTGCTCCTATATTTATTAAAACACTTAACACATTGAATGGACCAAAATTCTTTACACTTCTGTCTCTCCTACTAAAGGGTGTTGTCTATAAGGGGAGAAACCATGTCTTAGTACTCTTTGTGTCCCTACTGAACAACACAGGGCCTGGCACAAAATAGATGCTTAATAAGTTTTGAATGAATTAATATGTCAACTGCTGCAGCTAGCTGCCAATCTCATCCAGATAGCCTTCCTTCCATTCAGCCTCCTCAGTGCCCAAAAGCAATACCCAGTGCTTTAACTTAGAACATTATTGGGTAGCAAGATTAAAATAAAAACCAGTGAATTCTATATTCAAATGTCAGCACTTATTGTTTCAATACATGATCAAGACAGAAATATTTAGTACTTGATATCAACTATATTTGAATATGCTCGGAGAACTTCTATGAGAATGTTGTCAATGCATGGTGAAAATAAGAATTCACACTATATCGGAACCAATTTTCAAGACAAATATAAATACTCTGTCCAAAACATTGACTATTAAAGAATTTCTGGAACAACTGGAGTGAGTCTATTTTTCAGGTGCACAGTAACTCCTTAGAACTCTTTGCGGGACAAAAGCAAAATAAATGGATGGTGATTGCATAAGACCAATTTCATTCTTTTTTTAGGTACTTAAAAAAAAAACAATGCAAAAGAACCCACTTTTTCTAATCAAATAATTAGTTTATTTCTTACCAGTAAAATATATACGGCATCATAAGATAATAATAGCAGAAGAATGATTTCATGTTTGTGGCCAGACATTTTCCTTTATGTATGTAAAGTGCATTTCAGGTCTCTGATCACAGTTTGTACTCACAATAGATAGAAAAGATTCCCACCCATTTGATCCATTTGTTATGACTTTGCTCAATTCAGATTTCACTCATAAAAACTCCCCAAACAGAACTGATTAAGACCTCTTTATAATGCTGTTCTCAATAGAGCAATAATATTTATAAGAAAGTGTACAACGAAATTTTAAAGGCCCTAAAGTCAAATGTGCTTCACTTAGTTGTTCTCTCATTTATCACTCACTTTTTCTTTTCTCCTAACTGAACTATTAGCATGGCTGGCAAGAACTCCCTCATCAAAATAGCAGCCTCAAAGGACATTTTCATATTACAAAGTCAATATTCCCGGGGAGGCAGGGTATGCTGATTTCAACTGTCAAATATTTTCAGTTGTGAGCCAGTTTCAGGTTTATGTGGAATTAATTAAAGTACGTGGTATTATTTTACTTTATGCTTTGTTGAAAGAGTGTCCAATGTGTTTGACCATCTTATGTATCATAATACACTTACATATAGGAACTCTGAGTTTTAAGGAAATGCTACAAGTTGTTCTCACCTTGCTGTAAGAAGCTGAGCTCTACATAGTACTCCCTCCTTCTCCATATGCACCTTGAAGCAGGGACCCACATCCACTTTCTACACAATCAACAACCTACACTGGGTGGCCAATAAGACTCCTATTTAACCTCAATCCCTTTTGATCATGTCTGTTTCTTCTGCCTCAGGAGGAGTTAGGCACACGCACTCATCTGTTTCCTTCTCTCTTTTATCTCACAGAGTTCAGTAAATGTTACTTCTGACCATCGGTCCTCACATATATATACCATTTCTATAGCGTTCTTGCCCAATATACTTACCTCTGAAGCAGTTACCTCAAGAACAAAAGTCTGACCCCCACCCTCTGTTCCACACATAAGATGAGAAAACTAAGAGTGGCATCACCCTTATATGGACCTCCCCCCAAAACTTACTTTTAGAATGAAATGAGATGTAATACAGACCTACCTGAGAAATTCTCTAAGGTGCCCATAGCTCACATTAAGTATCACCATAGAATTTCTCACCTCCTTATCTTTCTACCATTTGGACCACTTTCTTTAAGCATGTAACATTTAAAAATATTTATTACATTGTACTGATTCTCTTTTTCAACTAAGGTTGTCCAAATATTTCTGTATACATTCACTGCAAGCTAGTTAGCTTTAAATAGGCCTTGATGGGCTAAAGTGGGAATCCAACCACTTACAATAGTGTTTTAATGGGATTACGTGTTTCCCACTAAAAACAAGTGGGTCCAAGTCTATACGTGTTAGAGATGCTAAATAAAGACCATATAAAGACTGAAATTGCTACACTTGCAGTATTTAAACGTTAGTAAATTTTATAAATTGAGTTTAATTATAATTTGGACTCAAATTTTTCCTCTATAGTTTCATTCTTCAATGTCAGCCTTGATGGTATCTGCATTTTGCGTCCATTTCAAGATTATATATCCAGGTAGAAATGCTGTTTTAAATGTTTCATTTGGATACAGTTGTTGTCACTGCCATAAATCCTGTTTTCCCATCGTCCAGTCTGTCCTGTCACTCTTCTGTGAAGCAAAGTGGGAGATAAATAATGTGGGGAGGATATGGGAGAGGTGGGTAGAGAAGAAAGGGACATGGACAAGTTTTTAAAAATATATAAAAGCCTAAATTCTGGCCTTGAGAGTTAAAGAAAAACCTCTATATAAATTCTAGACAATAACTTGTAGAAATAGAGAAAGTTTTCTGTTACTTCTGCACTTAGCCAATCTGTTCCTATTGCTTTTAGTATGTTTTTTAATTATTCCAACACATTCTACTGTGAGAAAAAAAAATGTTTGACTATGGTGGTTCTAAATTAAATGCCTCTTTTAAATTATGCAATTTTGAAATATTAAATTTATATATAAGTAAATATATAAGATACATATTTAAAATGCAATATATACAAAGCAAACATGATTTTAAGTTCATCTCAATAGAAAGGATAATACTACTACACTATAATTGTGATGAGCAATGCAGCTCACGCACAGAGCTGTCTAAGAGGTGGAGGGCCAGCTGGCTCAGGGGAAGGAACAGGCATAGCAGGTTAGACCAGTGGTTCCCAAAGTGTAGCCCCCAGGCAGGAGTAGCATCACCTGGGAGAACCTGTAAAAATTGTACTTCTTGGGCCCTACTCCAGACCTACTGATCAAAAACTATGGGGATGGGGCTTGTTTTTAACACCCCTCCCAGTTATGCTAATGCATGCTAAAGTTTAAGAACCACCGGGCCACAGGGACTCAGAGATAAGAGGCCTAGGTAACTCTTCATCTGCTTATCCAGATGACAACGTCAATTATAAATCATGGTTCTGACTAAAGACTCTGCAATATCTTTACTACATTGTTTAGAATCAACAATTACAGTTACTCTCCAATAATTTCCAGTTCTAAATTTGACAGCCTGCTGGGGATGTGGGGAAAGGGTGATGAGACAGTGGAATTCCAGAGCAGCTGATCTAGGTGTGGCACTCCAAAGGATGAAAATCCTGGCAAAAGATTTCCCTTTAGAAACCCTGAATATAGTATTACATTAGCTTCAGCCTGGAGAGTTGGATAACTCAAGAATATCAATATGCTGAAAGATTTTCTTTAAAGAACATATAGAAATAAATGTTCCTATAATGATCCAAACAGAAATTCTTTTTAAATTTGTCTATGCTTAACAGTGATATCCGACCCTACTCCATCATTCTCAAGACTTGGATTGTGTTTGTTCCAAAAGTGACACACTGTTCCTGTAGGAATGGGTGTTGGCTGTGCTGATCACAACACTACATGAGCCACACACTACACTGGACTCGGAGGAAGCAGGTGCTGAGATTATAATTAAATATGTATATAGGAAACAGGAGTGGCAGCAAAGGGCGGGGAGGAGAAATATCCTTCCTGTGTGTCAAAGAGATGGAGGAAGAGTGAATCTACAAGCTGACTTCCAAAGCCCACAGCACAATTTAAAAGCATACGGACACATATTAGGTCAGAAAGACTACGGGTGTAAATTAGATGCCTACATCCTATTTAATAAATATTTATAACTTCATAAAATTCACTTCAAATGTTACACAGAAGCAGAAGGATTAAAGCCCAGTGATCAGATAACAATGCAAATGGAATTAGTTGCCAGAAAGCACACTGAGTCATGTAGTAGAGGATTAGCTATAGAATACAAAATTCAAAATTCACTGTATCAATCTATCTTTGTCAGGGAAAAAAAGGCTTATCATGACTGAATTTGCTTGGTTTGAAGCAACACAAAGCAACATCTTTCATCTGAAGTCTGTTAATGATTTAAGAAGCAACCAGACTGACCGGGCTGCACTGGCGAGCTCATCATGGGAATCAGGAGAAGGACTGATGGGCTGGGATGCAGATTCACAGCCTTCCCTCAGCTGGCAATGGCGGTCCACGAGGGGCTGGCAGAGGAGAAGCCTAGAATGTAAGAAAAATGGATGCGTATGATATAGGTTATGTCAAGCCACATAGGACAAGAAACAGAGAACTGGCCTTGAGTCTCAGCTCAGCCAGGTCTTTGAAGTAGCCACATCAACCTCCCAGGTGTCTTAAGTCTTCACCTATAAAAGAGCAAATTTACCAGTCAAGCTTAAGTCACAGAAATATTGAGAAAATGAAACCAAAAAATAAAATAATAGGTGTGGAAGGAATCTGTGAGAGGGAAAGCATTTCACATAATTATACCTAGTTTCCTATTTACTATTCACTATAATTTGTCGCTGTTATCGTTATTATAGAAATTAAAAACATATTTTGGAATTTTGCATATAAGTATCTCATTACATAGTCTTCTTAACAATAATTGTCAAAGATTTCCTTCTAGAGATAGGACCTCTTGGAGAAGAAAAGCTTAATGGACTAAACAAAGGAACAAATAGGCCATAAACTATGAGAGTGACAGAAAACTCCCATTACAGTTTCCATTTCTTCTCAGAGTCTTTCGCAATCTTGTTCCAGCCAAAAGTAATAACAGCAATAGTCTTCCTAGGAGTGGCACTTACAGGATGGATTTCTTGAAAGGAATTTAAGGGACTTTCTGCTCTTAATTTGAATGTACTCTCACTTCTAGACACTTCAGCAAAGGAAAAGCAATTGGAAGGACATTTTCCCCACAGTTTACTGTAATGTCAAAGTTTAAAAAAAGAAGAGGAAGAAGCTTTTAAAGTTGCACTTAATGAGTTTCTTTCTAAAATAGTATATCCCATTTGGACTATTTTTATAGACAGAATGCTGTAACTCTGAGAATTGTACATCTCTTTATCTTGAGAATCCAACATATTTATTGTGACTCGTTTCCCATCAGTATTTTGAAAGTGTTATTACTATTTTTGCCCAAATGTATAAAGCAGGATATAAATACACATTTCCTTTGAAGAACTATATAACATCACCAAGAATACCTATAACACTTCAAATGGTCTCTAAATAGAAATATGCTAGTTATTAAAACAGTTAAGTAGAGTGACCAGTTCTAGCAGGCTACTTCTCAACACATCTTTAATGCTGGATATATATTAAGATTTAGTAACGATGAAATGTACATTTTTATGAGTCTCCTTCAAAAATTATACTGATGTGCTTATTTTGTCAAAATTGTTTAAAAAATCTTAATTCCCATGTTGATGAGAAAGCAATGTTTCTCCAAAAATGATGGGAAATGAACAGAAAACTCCTTTGATTTCTTTATCAGCAAACAGATCTTCTGACATTGACTTCTAAATAAAAAGACCTCGATGTCTTATTTTAAAGTAATAACATCATTTGCATAGTTCTTTATAGTTACAAAGTACTTTTAGACATACCACCATTTTTTATATCCTTTTCACAACACCATGCTAATAGATACTTGTAATTCTCCCTCTCCCTTTATAGGTGAGAAAGTAGAGATGTCATCTGTTTCATCATTAAAAGGTAATGAAGCCAAATCAGAATTAAACTTGAGTGAGATTTGAATTTATAGACTATCTAAAATTAATGAATGTGGAATTTGAGATTTTGGGCATTTTAATTTTTTTACATTGCAGTATGAAACATTTCACAAACACTCTTGATGCATTCTTGATTCTCAATGGCCCAGTTTGATTTTAACTCAAGAACGACAAAAAGCAATGGACAGAAAACCTTAAGAGAATGTTAAGTCAAGCGGCACTGAAAGGTGACTTCCATCAGGCAGATAGTTACTGTGTGTTTAAAAAATATTTTTTAATCTATAATGTCACTTTATACAATTGATACTTGTATATTTACAAGTACAACTCAATGTAACCAGTAATTTCCAACAGTTTAACAGTGGTAATACTAAAGCCAAAGTTTTGCTACTTGTCCCAAAATCTAAAATTAAAAAGATGTTTCTATTTCCACACACTTCTGCTATTTATTTCCACAAACACACATAAAAACTGTCCACGACATGCTGATTCACGGCTAGTTACATAATTGTTGAGTTTTGCCTTCATAGCTCTAGATTTGAGTTGCAAAGTGAACCTCTAATGAAAATAGGAATTTGGCTTCCAAAATATCCTTTTTAAAATTTAAACTACCCTCTTTGCCATTCAACCTTTTTAATAACTGCCTAATCATGACATATTCTTGAACACTGTTATAAAGAAAATTAACATGCATTTCTATGTTGATACGTACTAGTTTCCATTTATTACATCTCCATTTCCAATGAGCCATATTAAACCAAAGTTATGATGACAGTTATAGCTGCATAACTGAAATATAGTCATTTAAAGAGCTCTCCTAAAATGTTTCAGGGGTATCAATCCTCTACACATACATGCACATTGTGTATGAGTGCGGACGCATCATAGGCTACATAAGCTTCCCTTTCCTTGTGGCCAAGAAAATCAACAAATTAGCAGCCCTATTCACACCTTTTAGAGACAAAATTGATAGAGAATTTTACACAAATTTTTAGGGGCCAGCCCCGTGGCCGAGTGGTTAAGTTTGTGTGCTCCACTTCGGTGGCCCAGTTCGGATCCTGGGCACAGGTACGGTATCGCTCATTAGGCCACGCTGAAGCGACGTCCCACATAGCACAACCAGAGGCACTCACAATTGGAATATACAACTATGTACTGGGAGGGGCTTTGGGGAGAAGAAGAAGAAGAAAAAAGAAGATTGGCAACAGATGTTAGCTCAGGTGCCAATCTTTCAAAAAAACAAAAGGACCCTTTTTAGCTGCTTGGAAAACAAAGAGGGGTCAGTGGGGGACCATGTGTCAATGAGAATGCGCAATTTATTCTTAAATCTTCCAACACTTCTTTTTCCAAATAGGCTGCAGAGAAACAGACTATTTTCTTAGAATGGGGAGGTTTTCCCCTAGTATATTAGTCATTCTTACGATAAGACTGAACCAGAAATAATGGGAAACTGGCATTCAAGTGGATAGATAAACGAAAAAAGGGGAAAAAAAGTAATGCTGATTGCTTGTGAGTACAGATTATCAAAGCAGATATAAAAATATATCTGCTTTCAATTAATAGTTTCAATTAATTTGCACATTAATTTGTGCATGCTGTAAAAAATATGTGTGTGCACATTTAAAGTGATAAACACAAGCAAAGCAGGAGCAAAATTGCTACTATCAATCTTTACCTATTGCAATCCAAGAATGGTTAATTGGGTGCTTAACTATATTCCTTGAGCTACCTGGATTCACTGTAAGGGACTAAGAGTCTGCTTCAAAAAGATCATCTCTGACTACAAGTTGATTGGCTGCCTGCAAGTAAGTTAGTGCTATAATATCCTGGGATATAGCACAGGGCAACAGCCCAACAGGATGACATCTTGTGATATCTTAGCTTGTCCATGCAGCCAGGGAAAGAGAAGGCACTAACACATTACATTACCCCAGCCCACACTGCTCCCATTAACATCACTGTGGTGGTGGTTACACAGGTCCTTTAACCATTCCACCTACGTGGCCTATACCAGAGTAATCACATGGCGAATCAGCAGAGCTTTATAGGTCACAAAGAATTTGCACAAGGATTATCTCCTCTCATCTTCACAACAGCCCTTTGGAGTACAGTGAGTAAGCCATTATTATACCCATTTTACAGATGAGGAATTAAAGGCTTAGAGAGTTTCAGGGATTTGTTCACAGACATCTAGGTGGTAAATGAGAGGGCTGGTCTTCTAACTCTTAGCCCAGTGCTCTCTTTGTTGCATCACAAGGAATTACAGGCCATTCTAGCACAGCTGCCTGAATGTCAAGACTGAGTCTATCTAGTCATCACAATTTCAGTAATGACTCATTGAGTTACAGGTCTTCTTCACTAAAGAACCTATCTAGCCATTGAATATACTGAACTCAGTGACAAAAGATGATAAAATAAATTGAAAACTTGGAATAAATAGCTACAAGAATTCTTACAGTATAAGCTTTCAAATTCGACTTGGACTGCATGTTCCTACCATAATCTTTCTTTTGGCTTTTTAACTATAGTCTGTCTGAGGTTCTTATTACACTTTTCTTTTTCTTATCCTTTTTGGCAATTGGTATTAATTTGGACAGTGTGCCACTAAGAAAGCAGAATGCTTTTGTAGTCTATGTAGCTAACAAAAACTATGTGTTTATAATATGTGTTTTCCAGACTTAGGGCAAGTTGTAATGCACAGTTCAGTCTACAAAGCCATTCACAGTCATGTAAAAGGTCCTTTTCTTCTTAGATGGATCCATTAGCCCCAATTCCTCTATAAAGGAGGCTTCATGAGCTGACTCAACTCATAACATCCACTGTACAGATAGTTTATTGGTGGAATAAGCCTACAGTGCCAGTGCATTGAGCATTAGGAGGCTCATCAGACCCGCAGTCTCTCTCTCATGCCTCAGGACCTGAAATTCTGCCATTATTTCATCTTTAGAGAAAAACCCTAGAAAATTGCTCTTAACATTCTATTCAATTCAACAAACTCTTATTGAATACATTCAAGACTCTCTATTACCCATTATGAAAACTCCAGATTCTATTCCATTTCTCTATTTCATGCATTTCCTATAGATATCACAAAAGCCAGAACAGGGATCTCTTAAAAATATCTTTCATATCTGGATCCTCTTTTCCATTTCAATGAATGCTCCCTTGGCTCAAGTAATCATCTGTTCTTGATTGGAGTCTATCTAGCCTTCTAGCTCGTATCCCTGACTCCAAGGAATGTCTGAATGAATGAATGAATAAGTAAATAAAATTTGGTGACCTGCAAACTCCTTAGATAGCATTCCAGTTCCTTCATAATTCGTCCCCTCCCACCCCATTTTCTCTCCTTCCTTCTTTTCCTCACACATAACTCCTATGGTTCCAGGTAATCTGTCCTTATTCCTAGGGTGAGATTCAACATTATTAACTACTGCTAAGGCACAGGCACCGATAAATCAGAATGAACGTTTGTATGGGCACTGCTGTGGCTGTACTAAAGCACATCAGCTCACAGTGAGTCCTAACTATTCCAGTATGGTATCATTCACACTCACATTTCCATGCTTTTGCACCTCCTTCCTGAAAGGATACCATCACTTCGTCTCTACCTCCCAGCTCAATTTTTTTTTTTTAAAGATTGGCACCTGAGCTAACCACTGTTGCCAATCTTCTTTTCTTCTTCTTCTTCTTCTTCTTCTTCTCCCCAAAGCCCCCCAGTACATAGTTGCATATTCTAGTTGTGACTGCCTCTGGTTGTGCTATGTGGGACGCTGCCTCCGTATAGCCTGATCAGTGGTGCCATGTCCACGCCCAGGATCCAGGCGAAACCCTGGGCCACCGAAGTGCAGTGTGCGAACTTAACCACTTGGTCACAGGGCCAGTGCTCCCCCAGCTCAAATTCTTCAAGGCCACGTTCAAATGAGATTTCTTAACCAACCACTCCAGGTAAAAGGCTTCCTTATCTGTGTTCCCACTGTGTCTTGTACCATACCTATAATAACACCCTTTATGTTAGATAATAATAATGTAACATACGTTAGATAATAACCTCCTCCATTAATGGAGTACTTTTATCCATCATGAGACTATGTTCCTCCACTCAGGGATTGTACTATATTCATCTCAGTAATCCCCACACCTAGCATGGTGCCTGGTACATGTAGGTACACAATAAATGCTTATGAATGAGTCAACAAAGGGAAGGGCTAAACCAATGAATCTGTACTTGCCTGACTTTGGGGCAGAATCATTCATCCAATTTGTTAGTACAGAGTTCTGAAGGACTAGAACACAGACCTTTGATTTGGATGAAAGAAAGAAAGAAAAATACTCTAGAGTTTGGGCCACCATCAAGGAAGAGCAGACCCAGATGGGGTGCATGCCTTCATGGATCAGGGGAAGACCCCAGACACCCAAAAGCAAATTCGCCCATGAATTACGTTGTCCGAGTTAGTGTCATTTCCTGAGCTTTTCAATTGAAGTGATTTCTCACATCATTGGAAGAGTTTAGCTTCCCACCTTTTCATCAGCTTCAGCTTTTCTCCACCTCAGGAAATTCCTTTCTTTATTAGACAAGCTCTACAAACTCACGACTGCATCAAAATAATCAAACCACTATTCATCAAGACACAGGACAACGGGATATAGAGATTTAAGGATACTTGTTCCCTTTCAACTTTAGTAGCAGAAGCAGGACCGTGCAAATAATGCTCCTTACAACACTTAAGTTGTCTTAAGCAACAGAACCCTGAGGACGCTGGGGGCTGGGAAACTGACAGGCACTCAGAGTACAGCTAAGAACAGAAAGTGTCTTGAGAGGGCCACACATCTTGCATACACTTTCTGTGCTTACATTTCAAAAGCAAATAATAAGCTCCATTCTAAGACTTTGAGGAGAACCATTTAAGCACAGGCTACATTGTAGGGTGTAATATAGAGCAGGGAACGCAGCTTGGAAGGTTAGTTATGCATATAGTTTGCATATTTAAGATAGGATTCAGTAGTCTATATTATAAACGTAACTCAATAGTAACATCTAAAAATACATAACATAATCAGGAATGGTCTGCTGAATATTTCATTTCACAAGAAGAAATTCTGCCAACTACAGTACCTGCACTAATAAAACTAGGCCTTTTCTTTTCTCAGTAAGCCTTGATTTTTAAAACACTGGGCTTAGCCCCAGGCTATCCCATACCCAAGTCATATCCCAAACAGCTTCTATAAAGACCATTTCATCAAAAAGCCTTACTGCACTTATTTCTATTGGGTCATCTTTGAAGGCCCCTACCTGCAACTTCCCTCCTTGGACAATAGGGAATAGGGAGTCACAGCCACAATTATCATCAGTTTGAGCTTCAAAGGAGAATCGCAATGCCCAGAAACTGCAGGACATACAAGGCTCCTTTTCAGTCATGGCAAAGAGGTTGTTAAAAAAAAAAAGCTTTGTCTACCTGTAAATACACACGAGACAGAAGTCCAAAATAGAATTGTGAAAAGGAAGTAACAGTCGAAGTGAAGGAACTTGTAACAGACAACCTCTGATACTGGGGCAGCAGGAGGCCTTTGTAACTCATACACTATAACCTTCCCCGCAGAAAACTGCCCCATCAAGCGCGCTTAAAAGAACCTGGCTCCTGGTCGACTACCTTGCCAGTGGGGAGGCACGGGGTAGGATCAGCCAGCCAAATACAAAAGACCTTTATCATTGCAATTTAAATTGACATGGCTCTCTTTTTCAAACTTCAATATTGAATACGTTTTACATTTTTTTCTGTGATTTCTTTAATACTGCAACCTACCTCTTAAAGATCTGATAATCCCCTCATGCAGCAAAGTGCCCATGCAGAATGTCTCACTAGCTGGGTGGCCTGGAAGTCAATTAACCTCTCTGAGCCTCAGTTGCTTATACGTGAATTACTAAACTTACCAAGTTGTTGTGAGCCTTCGAGAAGATAAATGTAATCAGTAAGCAGAAGGTGCTCAAAAATGTTGGCTATTATTAGTACAGAAATTGTGTTTTATTTCAGGCCAGTTCCATCCCAGGAGAAAACAGTGACACACAGTGCCTCTCACCCTGGAACAGAGTTCTGCAGCACAGCTATTAATCTTTCTCACTCCACTACGGTTACAACAGGGATCTAATTGCTAAAGCTTTTTTCCTTTCTTCGCTTCTTTCTGTTAGAAGGCAAATGTGTACTCTAAGGAAATATACCGTGCTACTATTTGCTTGTGAATAGACCATGTTTACTATGATCTTTCACTGATGTTGCTAATATAAAAAAAAAAAATCACTTGGGTATTGACGGAAAGGAAAACATTAGAATATCAAAAGCAGTAAGTTAGGAAAACTATCGCACTGTAGATATTTGAGGAGAAACATGAAGTATATTCCCCAAGGACTGTGTAAATCCTTCCATAAAGAACTTTTCCATTGTTTTAACAGATCACCTTGGGAATTTCAATAGACTCTATGGCCTCTCTTTCTATTTTGGGCAGGATTTCACTGATCATTTTACTCACTGTTCTATCTATTGCTAGTGGTCAGCCCAATTTTAAGCCAGCCAAGACACATCTCCAGGCATGGACAGGTATGCACCTTACGTGAAGAAATGACAACAGCAGAATACCCACATGATGAAGAAGGAAACAGGATGAGCCTTGAGCCACCAGGGTCATTGCCAAGATGTGAGGTGCATAGGACCTTTCCTGAGCCAATGCCCACGTTGTCACTGATTCCTTATATCCCTCATCCCTCTACCTTTGACCCTCTTTTCCACTAGGCTTCTCCAGGATCTCCTCTAATTGAATAGGTCATTTACTTCTTTGATCCCTTTCCAAAAATCCCCCTTCAATAAGGAGTTGAATGAACCTCCCATCTCCCATCTTTATCTCCTCATTCCCTCCTGAAGAATTGTATTTTATACCTAAGATTTATCTTAATTCCATCCTTCTATGGTTCTTTTCTTGCCTATGCTTTTCCTTTTTCTACATAGGCTTCCTTTGAACACACACTGATATCTTAGGATACACCTAAATTTCCAGAATACACTGATTGATAGTTAAGAAATGAATCATCACATCAGATACCTTGTTCTTTGAACTTCACCCTACCAATTAGCATTGTCCTTATTGAGTGCTTACTATGAACATTCAGTACAGAGCTGAGAGGGCAGCTCAGATAGTTCCTGCCTCACAGACTTCACACCAGGGATTTCTCAGAACATGGTCCAAGGACTCCCCTGAAAATGGGATTCAGACACTTGAGACTTCTCTAAGATCTTCCAGATCACAGTCTTTGGGACAAGGGACCAGGAAAAGCATTTTTAAAGCTTCCACAATGATTCTCAACTGAGCTAAAGTATGAGAACTACTTGGAAACAACATACATATATGAACAATTAAGAAACAAAATAACAAAACATATGGAGAGGGTAACACAGTGGAAGAGTGTACTGGTTTTGGAGTCTGACAGACCTTAATGCAAATTCCATCTCTCCAAGTTTCTTGCTATATTTTCACAGGCAAATTACTTTACCACTCTGACCTTCAGTTTGCTCACTGGTAAGTTGCTGGCTCTAATATCTACTTGCAGGGCCACTAGGGATGAATGACAATATATTTAAAATACTTAGCACAGTGCTCAATAAATGTGAGATAATATTATGACAGGGCCTCAGTGTTTCAAATGGCCCCTGGAATTGTGAAACACTGCAGCCCTAATAGGTATTATCTCTTAAAAGGACTAGGACAACACAAACTCTACAAGAATTTGGAGAAGGGAGTTTTCATTGTAATTAGAGGTAGAAAGGGAAAGTACCAAGGAAGAGCTGACATGCAGGTTTAGGATACTAAATTTTATTCCAACAAGCATGGTTGGCAAAAATGTTCTTCTTTCCCAGAAGTTCCCCAAGTCCTAACCTCAATGAATTGTAAATAGTTTCAAGAAACAATTTTAAAATTACCTTGCTGTGTCCTTCAATTATTATGTGATTAAAACGATCTATTTTTGTGTTCCCATATCATAAAAATATTTTTGGTGTTAAAATTATCCTCAAAATTATCTCAAATACTACCTGTGCTAGTAACAGGATGTTAGTAGTTTGTTTTATGTAGCACATTCCATTCCTAACAAGGTGGTTGAATTTTACACAGACTGCTTCTCAAGTATACCATGTTCTTTATACACAAAAAGACAGTGCTGACCTCCTGCCAGGAGGGGGCACTCTTTTGGTTACTATACTATTATCACTGATGAGTTGCATCTTACTATCATCTCTTGAATGAACCATGTGAAACATGTCCAAAGAAGGTCAGGAAGGCTGCCTTTAGCAAAGATGAAGATTCATCTGCTTCAGGAAGCTGACTGGGCTCATGATGGGATCAAGTTTCTCAATCCCATTAGTAAAACACACTAACCAATTAAGCCAACTCACTCAGCACCAATCCTATTAAACCTCATTATTCCTGTGAAGAATAAAGAGCAACTACCACTCCATTTCAAAAAATGGAGAGAAGTTTCAAATTATAAAGTTGCAAAAATAAGGTCACAACAATTACTGAGTATATAAATACAAACTCAGAACTCAAAAACAAACTCATCACTTGATCCACAGGACATTTATTCCCTCTGAGTGAGAAATCCTCCTTTGAAGCTGTGTATTTGTATAAAAACAGAGGAGCTAAAACAACTCATTTTGTTGCAGGAAACTTCTATTAAAGTCACATGGGGAAGAGATACAGCCTTTGCTTTCATATTCCAGTTCTGCAGAAAAAAGAGAAATATATATACATACACACACACACACACATATTAAAATAGACTGAGACAGATCAACACATATAAATAGCTCCATGAAACATCTGTAGCAGTCCTTAAGATTGTATTAAAGTCCTTGCTGTTTATCAGGTTGGTAAATCATATCGGCTCCTAGTTATTTAAATTGCCAGTTGCCGGGCAACCACATCTTCTGTCAACTGTCATTCACTCTTAAGTTCCTCTGCAACACTCCCTTAAGAAAAAAAATAGCGAAAAATTCTTGAGACGCTTATTTCAGGCATAAGAAATGCATTTAATTTTACCCCTGAGCTTAAAGAGTCTGAGAATTGGGTCCAGCCCCATGGCCGAGTGGTTAAGTTCACGCTCTCCACTGCGGCAGCCCAGGGTTTTGCTGGTTCGGATTCTGGGCGTGGGCATGGCACCGCCACGTTGAAGCGTCCCACATGCCACAACTAGAAGGACCTGCAACTAAGATATACAACTATGTACCAGGAGGGATTTGGGGAGATAAAGCAAGAAAAAAAAAAAAAGATTGGCAACAGTTGTTAGCTCAGGTGCCAATCTAAAAAAAAAAAAAAGAGTCTGAGAATTGAATGATATTGAGAAAATAAACATGTTTATTGAGTTGGTCAGAGGGGCAATGTGTGGTACAGGTAGTGACGTGGGTGAGTTCCCAGACAGAAAAGTTGAGGGACTTTGCTAAAGTAAATTTCCTTTTTGGAACTTGATCCACAGTAGAGGCATGTTTGTGACAGAAGCCTTCCAAAAGAAAATATGCATTCTGGGGGAAATAGGTGATTCTCAACAAAACTGGCATCTCATTATTTTTATAATCATATGCTCACTACTGAAGGATGAATAAGCTTTATAGTCACAGTAATCAACTATTCTTTGCTTCTGATACTGCCTTTTTTTCCCCTGAATAGTTATACACAGTGATTTGATACCATTTCATGAAAATTTCTACTATGTAAATGTTGGTTTTATTTTCTTAGATGTAAATCAGCATCCATTATTTTACTCAGCCCCAAAGTTATCTACCAGTAGTATAAAACTTCTCTTCAAGCTAAGGCAGGCTCCTCAGCCATGAAGATAATATAATGCAGTATCTATGTAGTTCACTCTGTCAATACAAGTAGTTCTAGAATTGCCGTGCCGTCTCTCACTCGGCCTCAGTTTTGGACCAGATCATCTCTCCAGATCTTCCTAGCAATAAAATTTCATAAACCCATCAATCTTTAAATTATATAGTTCTCAGTTGCAGCTTATATAAAACTGAGCCAACTTAATAAATTAGACTTGCTTGTGCTGTTACCTGTCACAAATATAGATAGAAACATACACATCTAAAAAAAAATTATTAAAATGTATAATTTGCTCTGTTGCACAAACATTTAAAAATAAAGAGGGAGATCTTTATGACTTCAAGTAGGATATTACTTCTTAAGACAGAATTCGCCAACTTTGAAATTAAAACCTTTGTGCAAGAAAAGAAACTCTTAAAAAGTATAAAGATAAATCACACTGAGGAAAAAATATGGCAATGCAAATAACCAACAAAGAATTAGTAGTGCAAATATTTTAAGAACACCCATAAATCAGTAAGAAAACAAAACAAAAAAGAACAATTTAGAAATAGGAAAAGGAAAGGAATGGCCAATGAACTGAAAGGAAAACTTCAGCAGCCAATAATCATAGGAAAAGATGCTCAATGAGATACAAGTCACATCCGTCAGATTGGATATCATTTTAAAATTTTATAATCCTAGTATTGGCAAGGACATGGAACAACCAAAATTCCCATTCACCTCCATAGGGAGTATAAAGGCATGCACCACTCAGATAGCAATTTAAAACTATCTAGTCCAGTGGAAGATTTATAATACCCTATGACCTGTGGTAAGCAGAATAATGGCCCCACCAAAAATGTTCGTGACCTAATCCCCAGAACCTGTGAGTATGTTGCCTTACATGGCAAAGGGAAGCTAACGTTGCAGGTGGAATTGTTTGCTAATAGAAAGACCTTGAAATAGGGAGAGTATCCTGGATTATTCAGGTGGTCCCAATGTATTCACAAGGGTTCTTAAAAGTGGAAGAGAGCGGCAGAAGAAGAGAGTCAGATGGAGATGTGATTATGGAATATTAGTCAGAGAGATGCAGCATTGCTGGCTTTGAAGATAGAGGAATGAGGCCACAATCCAAAGAATGTGAGCACTCTCTAGAAGCTGTAAAGGCAGGAAACAGATTCTCCCCTGGAGGTTCCGTAAGAAACACAGCTCTGCCAACACCTGGATTTTAGCCCTGAGAACAGTGTCAGACTTCTAATCTACAGAACTATAAGATAATAAATTTGCATTGTTTTAACCCAGCAGGTTTGGAGTAATTTGTTTCAGCAGCAATAGAAAACTCATAAATGATCCAGCATTTCTACTCCTTTGGAAATTCTCCCTAGTGTTTTCTTGGGCAAAATCACAAGAATGGGGGGCCAGCCCCATGGCAGAGTGGTTAAGTTCATGCACTGGGCTTCAGCAGCCCAGGGTTCACCAGTTTGGATCCTGGGCAAGGACATATGCACTGCTCACCAAGTCATGCTGTGGCAGCACCCCACACATAAGAACTAGAATGATCTACAACTAGAATATACAACTCTATACTGGGGCTTTGGGGGGAAAAGCAAAAGAATAGAGGAAGATTGGCAACAGACGTTAGGTCAGAGCCAATCTTAAAAAAAAAAGAAAAAATCACAAGAATGTTCACAACAAGACTATTTAGAACAGAAATTTTGGAAACAATCTAAATGTTTATCAACAGGAGAATGAATATAAGAACACTGTGGTAATTTACATAATAGAACACTGTACAGTAATTAATACAAAGGACCTGGAGCTATATGTATCAACATGGATACATCACAAAACTGATGATAAATTAATGAAAAATAAGCTAAAGCATGATTAGTATAATATAACATTTGTTTAAGGTTCCAAAACATACAAAATGATATGATGATATTTGTGGATAAATACGTTGTAGTTAAAGAATAAATAAATGGATGGAAATGATAAACACCATTCTCAAGATAATGGCGACCTCTGAGGAGTGAGTGAATTGTAGATGAGTGCTTCACTTACATCTTAAATGCTTTATTTCATAAAACCAAAACAAAAGTCCGGAGGTAAATAAGACAAAATGTAAAGATCCGACAAGTACATAATGAGTAGATGACTATTAGATTTGTTAGTTACATTTTTCTGTATTACTGAAATATTGCATAATTAAAAAAATATGCGCTCAAATGATGTATTTTCCATGTGTCCACTGGCAAACAGGCAACCTGATTCTTCCCAAGTTCACAAAAAATGATCTCACCCAAGGAAGTATCCCTATTAACTTGCCAATTAAAAGACAAAAATACCAAAAAGCAAATATCAATATTTGACCCAATTTCTGTAACACTGAAACAAGCAGAGTTTTATTTTTCCTTTTATTTTAAGCAATTTCATCTTACGTCTGAAAGTCAAGAGGTAATTCACATTGGGAGGATTTCTTCTGTGTGTCTACAAATAGGAACACCTAGGTGTGATGAGGTCTGTTTGTAAGTGGGTATTTACGAAATGGACCATATTAGCTATGCTGTCACCTTTCAGACAAAAAAGTGAGATGTTTCATTTAGAAGAACAGGGTTTAACCCAGTTGTGAAATAGACAAAATAACATTCAACTTATCATTGTCGAAACCTTCCATCAATAAAGATTAATAAAACTATCAGCTAAAGACACAAATATTGAGGGAAAAATATAAAACTACTTTTGTGGGTTTTATTATTTATACTTTTATCAGACATGTTTCAATTCCTCCTTAAGTGGCAGTGTCTGTCTAATGCCCTGGGAACATTATGAGGAGATTAGGAAACAGCTATTCTGCTTCTTAGGAACATGTGAAAATGAGGGAGTGCTTTTGACTGCTTTTCCTCCTGAACTGGAAAGCTTTATCTCTATGAAGCATTCATAACTTAAAATATTGGCACTAAGTTGCTTTTGTTGGAAGGAAAACATAAACACAAGAATAATGTATAATATAAATATAAGACATGGGTAAAAGTAGAAGCATTGTACTGCAACCCACTGTTATTCAAATAAAGCTTAATTCATCTCTTAAAAAGCCAAGGTCTCTTTCTTTTAAGCCTCAGAAAACTAAATTAATTATATTTAGTTCTGGGTTACACAGTATTTAATACCTATGCCCGCCAAAATGCCAACCACAACATAAAAGGCAATCATAGCAGCTCTAAAGAAAAGCATATGCCTTTGTTTTCCTGACCAAGCCAAGCCTAAGTCCAAATAAATTTATGCCTCCATCAACAATTCTGAATATCAAAAACGAAGCCTTGCCATATTATTATGCCAAAAATAAAAGATAAACATACTACTCCAGTTTCATTTACACAACACTATTTAGGATACTAATGGACTAAGAACTATTATCTAAGAAACAATGACTTAAGAATATCCAAGCCAGATATGATCTTATAATCAAAGCTTATCCCTTTAATTGACACCATGCATTTATGCAGAGCATTGCTGCTTACAGCACTCCAGAATCATGCGATAGTCCTTCTTCCGCAATAAGGCTCTCTCTTTCTTGATCTCTTTCTCTTCTTTCCATTTCCTTTTCCTCCAAACAATCAGCATGAAGACCCTTTGGTTGGTGAATCCACATGCTTACATGTTTTCTACCTGCCCCTTCTCCAGAGAAATGTCATCTTGTTCCATTCACTTCTTCTGAGAGGTCTTCCTTGTCTGGCTAGGATCATTTCTTCTTTGAGCACCTACTTCTATCCCTTCTAGGTCAAGTTCCTTAAACTCAATAGGACAGGGATCTGTGAAACCACCTTGCTGCTTTTCTTTCCTTTAGAGGAAATTCTCCACTCATCTCTGACAGATTACCTCTACCTTAACACATCCCCTGTCAAAGACTCACCAAATCCATCTTATTGAAGAGTAAATTATAAGCGTTTAAAAGATGTTCTCTACATTAAGTAGAGATATACCTCTCTGTAGTTCTATTTATTGGTCTACTTCATTCAGTCTTCCATGGGTGTTCCAGAATCTCTTTGTTATGTTATATAGTCATTCAATTATTTGAATGCTATAATATTTCCTTCAAATCTTAAATACCCTCTGTTCATTCAAATAAGCCTTTAACCCTAAGACCTTTAGCCCCATAAACATGCAAGTTCTTACTACCAATTGATGTTAACCTAAGATATAATTGGCATATGCCTGGATAATACATTGGCGTATAAGAAACAGCACAGCCCTCACCAGCTAGGTCAACCTAAAAGCATACTGCCACACCCAATCCCATCACATCATCCTCGGTTTATTCAAATTATTTATCTCCATGTGAAATTATCTTGCTTATTCATTGCTTCTTGTTATATGTCTCCTACCACCAGACTATAAACTCCATGAAAGTAAAGATGATATGTGTCTCATTCACAGGAACCAGAGAACAGTGCCTGGCATATGATAAATAGTTCATACATACTGTTGAATCTTCATAAAAAATCTACCTAAAATATTGCTTCTTAACAATTTTCACCTAAGATATATATTCAGGATCACTTACTGACCTAAATCATACAGTGCCTAAGTGGTGGCCATAAATTGTGGAAACACAGAATGAGTGAACCTTAGTCTTCGTGGATAGAGAGAATTCCCAGAGTTGGTGATGACGAGCTAAGTTCTGGAGGAAGAACAGGAAGATGTTCAAAATACATATTGATAATAAACACACATTACCACAATGTCTTTCTGTTTCATTTTTTTAGACTTTTGGAGGTTTGAGACTTCAAGAACTTTCAAAGAAAGGTATTATAGTTACATGGAACAGGATGAGTGTACATTGTGGAAGTAAGAAAAAGGATAGTCTAGGAACTGCTAGTTGATCGACTCAGGTGATGGCTGAGGAGAAGATGGGGAAGAGAAAGGCAAAGAGTGATGCTGGGAAGTTAGGGCAGATTGTGAAGAGAAGGGCAGTGGGAGCCACCAAAAGGATTTAAACAAGAGTATGACCTAATCAGATTGACATTTAGAAAAAAAATATGCTAGTCTCAGCATGATGCATATTGCAGACGAAGGTATGACTAGGGGCAGAAAAACTGGGTATTAAGCTGCTACAGGATTCCAAATAAGAGATGAGATGAGACTGAACTAGGATGACGGGAGTGGGGTTGGACCAGAGAGAATGGAGCACAGGGATATTCAGGGAGGTAGGACCAATAGGATCAAATGAGGAAGGGGTGAGTGAAAGGGGAAGTCAAAGATGACCCCCAAGGTTTCTGATTTGGTGAACTAGAAGAAGGTCCCAGTCACAGAAATGAGGCATAAGAAATGAAGAACAGGGGGCCTGCCCAGTGGTGTAGTGGTTAAGTTTTCACACTATGCTTTGGGAGGCCCAGGGTTCACAGGTTTGGATCCCAGGCGTGGACCTACACACCGCTCACCAAGCCATGCTGTGGCAGTGTCCCACATACAAAAAATAGAGGAAGATTGGCACAGATGTTATCTCGGGGACAATATTCCTCAAGCAAAAAGAGGAAGATTGGCAACAGATGTTAGCTCAGGGGCAATCTTCCTCACCAAAACAAACAAACAAAAAAACAAAAAAACAAAAAGAAATGAGTAACAGGCAGCTCAGAAGCATTCACTTTTCCTGAACTGAGGGAAGGAAATACGTCAACATGTTAATGCTTCCCTCTGAGAACTCGTATTTAGGTGATTTTATCTTCTTTAGCCTTTTAATTTCCAAATTTTCTAAAAAGAAAAAAAAAGCATTATTCATAATCAGAAAAAGTTTTTATTTCCAAAATTTTTCAGTAAAGCTAGTTTTATTATTTTGTTTATTTACTTCTCATTGAAAAGAATGAAAGTCATTAAAATCAAAACCAGGTGTTAACAGGTAGACAGATTTAGGAGTTTGAAGATTTTTTTTTTTTTTTTTTGCATAAGTATAAATATAGCCAGCAACAGAAGACTGTGACACTATCAGGTGATCCATGTCAACTGGGGCTTTCTCCCTCCTTCTAATGAGATTATCTGACACAGGCCACAGAATTTTTGTGTAACGCCTACTGTTAGGATATGTCATGCACAGCCATACTCTGCACCAAATTAATAGGTAAAATAAAAGGGACACTTACTTCCTATAAACTAATTACGTTGCTTTCAATTTTTACTTAGTTATAGCAGCAACTCATCTTTTACTTACATACTTAATATCTTGACATGGTAATTTAAAAGATTCTGCCATCCCTGCCAATAAACAGAACTTCTTAGATAACATGCCATCTTCATAAAAACACTGACCACAAGCCTCACATATATATAGTTTCCTCAAAAGTATCAATGTAGTTATTTGCTTGGTAAGGGCTAACAAGTAGTGTAACTCCATCTCCTGATTTCTTGGAGGAATTTTTTCTCCAGGTTTTGGAAAGAATTATTACTAGTATTTGCTACAAAACGCAAATACCACCGTAGAGCTTTATTCATTCAACAATAGGTCTAGGTGCATGGAATATACCAGTTTACAAAAGTTAGGGGTCGAAAAAACTCCCAGCCTTCACATAGCCCACATTGGGTGAGAAAGCAGCAGAGGCTAGAGTTTTGGAAGCATCTCCCCTAGGTTGCTATAAGTCTAAAGTGGTTCAAAACCTATGGGATCTAAAGAGTGGAACTGAAGGACATTGGTGGGACTAAATAATTACTAAATCCAGAGCTTCTGTGGATGCTGCTGATACAGTGAAAGATTTTAAGGGAAGAGGCCCCCTCAGCTTCGTGCAATGTTTGCTGCTATAGGTTTACTCCACAGACTTGGGGGCAAGAAGTGCTGGAACCACAAGATGTGAACATAAAACTGAGCACTCTTGACCTGCCAAACCGTCTGGGAGGGGCGTTGACTCAGCTCCACATCAAGGGAAGTAAAAGCCTGCAGCACTATGGGCCACCAGAGACAAAGGGCCTCGGAGAGGGTGAGCTGGAAGACAATCAGATTGGCCTGAGATGAGCTGGTCCCAGAAAGGACAAAACTATATGGCTAGTTGTCCCTTCTGCTCAAAGCAGAGGAACAGCAAGGAAAGTAACAGAACTCAAATTCTCTTGCATGATAAAGGAGGAACAACACAATTCTATGTGGTAATGATGTTGATCTCATCCCAGTAACAACAGAACAATGTCTCTACAGCAAGTTAGGGCAGTGCCAGAGACTCCAGTGCACTTAAAAACAAGTGTTTTTTTCAACAGGGAGAAGAACCTCAGGGGTAAGCATGAGAACTGCCTTGGGGGTAGGAAGGATGAGCAGAAGTGAGGAGGCCCCTCAGGGGTTTACTCTGCTCTAATTGATTATTTTGGAAGCATCTTATTTTTTAAGGGTAGAGTTTCATTGGGTCAAATTAACATACTTCTAATCCCTTCTATATTCCCTAAAATATGCTTATGAGGGTAGGGAAAAGGGGAAGACCTTTAGAGGTACAGGTTCTTCATAGCTTAGCGCCATCTTCTCTAAGAGACAAAAGAATAACGCCTACAGCAGGTGGGGGTGAGAATTCTTCAGACAGGACTTTTTACTCAATTAGGATTTAGGGTAAAAAGTCCTGATATAATAAAGGACTAGTGTCAATCCAATAAATTAAGAACCCAAGGATTTACAAGGGGAAATCATGTTTCAACGAACTGATTGGGTGTTCTAGACCCTATCCAATATTTGCCCCCTGTATTCCAAACTCTGCTTACACTAAGATATTTAAGAAAATATTTTAATAAATAATATCTTAGAGCAGGACCAAGACTGTGGTTATTTCAACTTGGTAATAATGAAGTGACACAAGTAACCCAGAAGAAGGGATATATGAAAATGCAAAGAGGTGAAAGATGAACTCCAATCCCACCCCATGCTCCCTCACTACTCTGAGAGCCCTAGAGACTATCCAAGAGACAACACACATGAGCTCCAAATGCCCCAGCAGTTTAACATTTTATATGATGAACGAGGCTGTCTCAATATCTATACCACAAGTACCCGAGCGTCATGAAAATTTGCTCTATTTATTCAGAGATGCTAGTCCTCCTGTGGACTTAATATTCCTTTCTGAATTCCAGAGTTTTAAAGTATTTACTATGCAAGATTTCCAACCTAACAGCAGCTCAGGAAGCAGAGCCCTGCCTGTGGGCTCTCATGGGTTTTTTAGGCCCTGTGCACCTGGGATCAAAGGCAGGATTTTCAGATAATTTTAAAGCTCTTGCTAGGGTGCTTAGGAAATGTTCAAGGTTTTTAAATTTATCACCAGACAGGAAAAAAAAAAATCTCTTTCAAATAGATAATTTTTCTGCAGTCCTGAAAGTACTTTTTAAGAAATCATAATCACCTCAGTCAGATGTACTGAAACCAGCAAGGGAATAATACAGTTTACTTTTGAAAGGACTCTGCAAAATACTCATTACCAAACAATAGAAGCTGTGCTTCAGCAGGGCCCTCGGTTCCATTTCAAAATGCTTAGTGTGAAGCCTAGCGTGGTTTGCTTGCTAATCAGGGTATACAACTTCTCACCAGCTGAAGAAGCTTGTTTTCATAGTGGCTGGTTTATTCTAAAGAAAAACGCTGCTCATTGAGAATTTTAGTTTTATGAAGGGACAGGAAGTCAAATTCTATTGTAGCCACTTGATTAAAAATAAATAAATAAAAAATTTACAATTTGATTTACCATTCAAAATATGAGTGACCTCCAAATCAAATGCTGTGTCAACAGAACTGCTCTGTTTTATATTTGATATTTTATTTCTAAAGAACTTTAAAGGAAGAAGAACAAGATATAAATATATTCAGTGGCATATGCATATAGGTTAAATCTTTGGTACTGGAAAGAAAATTAATTTTTGTTTTCAAAGTATTGCATACCAAGCAATAACATAAAAAATATTCTAAGCTATTATAATTAGATGGATGTAGTTATTTGCACAGCTAAATAAAAGGAAAATCTTGAAAAATCAATTGTCTAAACATAATTACTAACAATGTCTCCTACATAATACAAGGTATTGATGCAGTTTCCTAATTTTGTTTATTTGAATTAAAATAACAAGAGATGGGATGAAATCTGGATCTAGTCAAAGAGTGACACATAATTTGTTCTAAATTCTGGGGAAGAGGATATATTTTATTGTTTTTCTTATTTTGGTGTGCTCAAAGGGAAAAACCTGTAAAATAACTCACGTGCTGGTACTCCAATTTAAAAAGAATACAACAAAATCTGTATTGTTCAGTCTCTTCTTTAGACCAATTCTGTCTTTGTCTGAGAACACAGAGGCTATTTGCCTGCTGCCAAGAACCCCTAGTCAGGGGACTATCCTGCTGCCACTGGCTTCCCATCAGAGCCTCCTCTCTGCAGGTGGAAGGGCCCCTGTATGTTTGCACATTTCACCGTGGCAAAATGTGAATTTTACCTGGGCAGTGAATGCCCTGGCTTTAGGGGAGGAAAGCCTGCATCCTGTCCTTGCTTTTTTCACCAACTGAGGTGGGCTAAGGCCTTGGACTTTTCTGTGGTCTTGTATTCGTTTTCTACAGTTGCTGTAACAAATTATCACAAATTTGATGTCTTAAAACAACATAATTTATTCCCTCACAGAAGTTTTGGAAGCCGGAAGTCCAACATCAATTTCAGTGGATGAAATCACGGTGTTGGGAGGGCCACACTCCCACCAGAGGCTCTAAGGGAGAATCTGTTCCTCGCCATTTCCAGCTTCTGACAGCTGCTGGTATTCCTTGGCTTGTGGCAGCATCACTCTGATCTTTGCTTCCACCATCACACTGCCTTATCCTCGTTCATATGTGTCAAATATCCCTCTGCCTCTCTCTTACAAGGATCTATGTGATTGCATTTAGGGCCCACCCGGATAATACAAAATAATCAGAATAATTTCAAGTTCCTTGATTTAATGATATCTGCCAAGTCCGTTTTTGGCTATGTAAGGTAACAGTCGCAGGTTCCAAAGGATTGAGACGTGGATATCTTATGGGGTGCCATTATCCAGCCTACTACAAGAATCTCACACAATCCAATATATTACAAAACATTTTGTAAAACCTGCCAGTTTACTTCTGCATGATGCTCACAGAAGAAATGAATAGCAAAACACAGTATGTGTAGATTATAAGTAAAGCATCACATGTTACATAATTTCTTGGTGCCGGGGAGTAAAATAAAATGTTATAAAAAGTCCAGATTATAATGGTATGATGACGATATCCAATAGAATTAAATATTTAATATTCCTAAGCATACTTTTCAATCTCTAAAATACATCATTAAAAAAATTTTTAAACACATCTGATTACCATTTTAGAAATGGAAGATTACGAGAACTGCTAGTAAACACAGATATAATCATAACATTTATTTGTTGGGACTCTACCATGTCTCATCTAGAAATCATTATTCTAGAGAGCCAGTAAGGTGTAAGGAAGAATCAAGCACCCTGCATTGAGAGAGTCCAGATTTGCATCCCAACCTTGCCCCTGACGAGCTGAGTGACTTCAGGCCAGCACTTATGCTCAGTTTGCTAATCTGTGATGTGAGAGATGTCCCTGGGCATTTCCCTGCCAAACAAGATTCATAATCAAATAGACTTGAGCCCTTAATTCTTTGGCTGGTGCAAGTCCAAGGTAATCCTATCTCTTTTGCTACCAGTTCCTAGGGAGGCTGCAGCCTGTCTCCCTCTCTGCTTCTTGGGCTCTCTCCAGCACTGTGTACTTGGGCCAAGAGCCCAAATTTGCACAAAAATAACAATACTAATAATAATAATAAACAACTTTATCGAAAGCTTCCCACCATCTTGCTCTTTGGCTCTCTTTTTTCTCCTCCTTTCATCTCCATTCCACATTGCCTCCATCTCAGATAAACGCAGAAACTCCAAACCTTCTTATGCTACTATGCCATCTAGTTCTCGGTCTGAAGTCTTGGCACCAGTGACAAGAAGAGAAGCCCTTGAAAGGAGAGAGGGGGAGGAAGGCATGGCATAGGTCAGAGGCTCATGGTCTCCCCAGAACCGTTATCAAATTTGCAGACTAACACATTTCTCTTCCTCAGAGGAATTTTTACTTTTGTCAAACTGATACATTTTCTCCACCTTGTTACATTTCAAATGGGGCTACCACTACCAACTTAGAAAGGTAGTGGTGAGAATTAAAAGAGAAAATAGATGTAAAATACTTTAGCACACTGTCAGGCACATATTATGTACTCAGTAAGTATTATTGCTATCATTATTATTACTAACATTACTATTATGCCACCAGGATTTAAATTAGATCTGTTTAGATATGATATAAGAAAATCCAGTCAATATTCTTAAACTGACTACAAAAATCATTGAAGTCAGAATCATAGTTTGATTCAATGCTATAGTCTAAAGGGTTGTCATGCATAAAAACAAATGCCAATGAATTCCATTCTGAAAACAATTTTGCAGAGCTGTATTTTTAGTTTCTCAGAACTGGCCTGATTTTCTTTTCCCTGGGTGAACAGAATTCCCTCTGAAATCCCTAATGTAGCAAGTAAAGCGAGAATATTTCTGGTTTCAGTCAAATATTACTTGGGTTGAGGGTGGGGATGAGCATGGAGATGAGGCTGAGAACTAGAAACATAAATCTGATTCAGAATCACTCTCTGTGTTTAGGAATGAGCAATAACGTTGTTCACTAATGTCGACAACTTACAATTGATTCTCTTCTTTTCTCCTTTTATGTAGCCCCTGTAACTAATTTCTGCCTTTAAAGAATCATATCCAATTTCTACTGCTTCAAACAGGGCCGTGCATGAGAACCTCTAAGCTATATTCAATACATGAATTTTGATAATGACAGGTATAAGTACAGCTAATGGTGGAAATTAACCACTAGCTTCATTGGTCTCAATCCACCAGGGTTATAAAAGAACTTATATGGTCACCCAAAGGCTCATTTCTTTCCCTAGCAGTCCTTTAATAACACTTCTTAATTAATATATACTATGACATTAGTGAAAAATAATATGCTATCCAGCTGAATTAGGAATAAAGCAGGTGAATTTTGTACTGCTCAGCCACAGAGAATTTAGTCTCTGAAATACCAAGCCTCTTGGTAAGGAGACTTGAACTTTAAAGCAGTCCCACAGCATGAACACAGAGAACACTATGGTGCCAAGGAGCCAGCACAGTTACAGGAAACTTCCACAAGGTTATTCACACAATGGTTGTAATGGACCAATTCCAGGAGGGTGAACATTATAATCAAAGCTAAATTTTACTTTGTTGGCCCTGCCTGAGAAGGGGCACTCAGGCGTTTACAAAAAACGTGAGTAGGGGTGTGTCTGTGGGGGGGTGTGGACATACATATGTATGTATGTATGTATGGATATGGATATATATATATACACAGATTTATAGATATAGATTTTTTAAAAGAGTAACTTCAAACAAGAAAATAAAATGTAATGCCACAAAAACGTTTCATGCTTCCCATAGCAACTTCCAGTAGTCAAATGGTTTTCTCTGAGTAAGTGGCATGAAAGCATTTACAGAACATGCTGCTTTCCCTTTTTTTGACAATAACCACTTTTTCCACTTGATGCTTTTGGTTATTTGATTCAAGTGCCATTTTAAATGCAAAACAACCAAGAAAAACTGAGCCCGTTAACTCATTAAAAAGGTGTTCATGTATACAGAATGTATTAAGTAGAAACATTCATATCTGCTGAATAACGTTTGTACCCTATAACTGTAAAACTAAGCCCAGAGATAATAACCAGGAAAACGGACATCACACACTGCTAAAAATAAGCTGATGCCAAAACTACCAGACTTAGCTCCTAAGTCTCCTTAAAATGACAAGAAGTCATGCTGTTTCTAGTTTCAAGTCACAGATATTTGACAAGTCTTCTCATATGTCACCTAGAATATCACCACTGCTTAACTAAAAGCCCAGTGGATTTTTTTTTTCTTAAGAGGATGATACGAGGAATGAACAGCTCTAAATATATTATGAGGTTCTGACATGTCCAAAGACTAAAGTTATTTTCTGTGATTAATTCTGGTTTTTACTGACAATCCATGGGTAATTTGGGGGGAATTTGTTCTGCTTTGAACCAAAGTTCCTATCTATGTGTTTTTTTGTTATTAATTTCCAATGCAATTCATGACAGAAGCTAAAGATGATGAGTTGAGGGTGGGGAGCAGAAGTCTGAATCAAGATTTGCTTTCCTTGACAGACCACTGGACCTACTGTTTGCATGGTGAGCAGTTGTATCTGTATTGGGGACTAGAGGATCCAGATAGGGCAGGGCCCAAAGTTCACAGCAAGGTGATTTAATTCTCAGAGTTATTTTTAAAAACCGTTAACCTTAGGATGCTTTACAAAAATAAAATTGAATAAAAAATGCAGTCACTTTATTCAGGGGTGGGGGATCAGGATACACTGGGATTCTGATATAAAGGAACAATATCATTTGAAAAAGCTGTTCCTCATTGTCAGCCTCGCATGACCCCCCTCGCCAAAGACCGATTTAGGCTAAATTCTTTATTTTATGGATAATAAAACTAAAGTCTCACAGGTCCAAAGAACTCAGCCAAGGTCATTTAATAGCTCTATGCCACTTTCTCAATAATCTCACTTAAAAGAACATATTGTCTTCTTTGGAAATTATTCATTTCTTTCACTTAATCTGGAAGGTGATACTAAGTTTTTTGATGCCACAAATAATAGGCTAAAAACTTCAATCACAACTTTTGAGTATACTCAGATATGACAAAATATTTTGCCCACTATTCCTCATATTACTACAATCTTATGAGCATTTCTAAACACCTTGAATGTAGTTATATCTTACTTCTGTAGTTAGTAATTTGGAGACCGTCGTGGATTTTGGAAGCTACTAATTGTCTGAAGAAAAGAGAACATCACTGGGACACATTGGGACACCAAAGGCAAGAAAAAGCCTTTAATTGCTGTGACTTGGGAGCAAAGAGAGGGAGGCAAATGAACATGCAATAGAGAATTTTTAAAAGGAGGCGTGTGAAGGTGTTAGAGAATGGAACACATTCAACTCTTATTTCTCTAAGTCTGTAATTACCACCTGGCCGAAAGAACAAGCAATGATTCTCCATAATCTATGTTGCCATTAGCTGAAATAGCTCTTAAACAGCTGACGTCAGCCTCTTCTTTGCCTAAAACAAATTGGGGAAGTGTTTGTCTTAAATTTTGACTCCAATTATCTATCATTACATTATAATTTTTAAATTTTGTATTGCTCAGATTACAAAGACCACAGATGAGTCACATGATACAGCTTGCCTGGACCTGCTTTCTTCGAGGACAGGGTCTCAAGCCCTTTGCTAGAATTAAGACATTCACTGCCTTACAACGGCCATGTTCACTCTCACCGCTCCCCTCCCCACCTTGCTCATAACATCAGTTTCTTTCTTTCTCTTGGGTATAGGAGTGACAATGGCCAAAGCTTTGGCCCAGGAAAGACACTGACTTTTCCTTTTCTGCCTTCAAAATATGTTTTCTATGACTGACTTCAGGCAGTGGCTCAGTAGTACACATTGTACCTCCTACTCCACCCCACAATGGTCTGGTCAAAAATAAATGAAGATTAATACTTCTTAATTTCTTTTCCTAAGTAGGAAAGAAGCAATCTCCTAATTTCCAAGAAACCGAGGAATTCTGATTGATGCTACCAATCTAGTTTTTTCAACCATAACATTCTGATTTTCAGCAGACTGTAGATATCTATCCAGCAACCAAATAGTGCTAATGGCTATCAATCAATCAATCAGGTTGACACTAACAAGTGTTGATCATGGAATTATTACTGTTCTATTTTTAAAGCAGAGACATCACTTTTAAAAAATAATTGGAATATATTTTGTTTTAGTCTTTTTCCTTACACATACCAACCAAAAATTCCAAAATGCACACTCCCCAAGTTTTCCTCTTATTTAGAGGGACATGAAAGCTTTATGCAATGTGTCTATTACATTACAAAGGTTCATTTGAGATTCCGAACACTAAGTGAAAGAGATCACCTTTGGCTAACAGACAAAAGAAGACCAACTGATGATCTGTAAAGATTCCTAAACACTGAACAATAACAAGTAACACGAAAGACAACTCTTCGTCAATGTGAATTTGACTACTGCACTTGGCAATCTAGAAATTGTTCTGAATTTGGAAGTTGCTGATAGCCTGAAAAAAAGAAAAATAACATCACTGGAACAAGTTGGCACACTGAAAGCAAGAAAAAACCTGTACTTGTGGTGACTTGGGCAGAGGGAGGGAAGTAATGAACATGCAACAGAAAATTTTTTAAAAAGGCATGATACAGATGATCACATATTATGATTCCGCGTATATGAAATGTCCAGAATACATACATCCATAAAGGCAAAAAGTGGATTACTGGTGCCTGGGGTTGCAGGGATGGAGGCATTGAGGAATGACAACTAAAGAGTATGGCATTTTTTATGGGGGGGGGAGGGGCGGGTAACAAAAATGTTCTAAAATTGATTATGGTGATAATTGCAAAGTTCTGTGAATGTATATATGGACCACTGAATTGTATGCTTTAAATGGGTGAACTGTATGCTATGTAAATTATATCTCAATAATACTGGTACCAAAAAAAAAGAGGCCTATGAGGGTGCAAAATGAAACACCAAGAGAAGCAATTGCAAGGGAGTAATTTAGTAAGAGAATAAAACATTTAGGAATTTGGGCACTATGAACAGCATCACTGCCCCGCATGCCACTAATCCCCAGGCTTAACTTTCAATTCCTGGAGCCCACAGGTCTCTTTTCCACCTCAGGGCTTTTGTATATACCATGCAACATGTCTGATTCACTCTTCATCAGTTGTTTTGTTTTGTTTTGGTCTAGCCAAGAACTATTCATCCTCAACAGTAGCTCTCTCTTAGCTTAAACGCTACTTTCTCAGAGAGTTTAAGCCAATCTAGGGAGGATGTCACTGTTATTCTCTCATTTGAACCCTGATGCTCTCCTTCTTAACACTTATCTTAATTTGCAATCACATATTCACTTATCTTTACTTTTTTATTGGCTTCTCCTCCATTGACTACAAGCTTCATGATGGTAGGGGCCATGTCTGCTTTGTGCCTAGCACAGTTCAGTGGACAGTTTATGGAGAAAGTAAATATTTGGATAAATGAATGGATTAAGAAGGGATGAGTGGACACCACAACAAATGCCTGACAAGACTTCAGAAATTACAGATAAATGAATATGCAAAAATAGAAAGTAAAGCACTTAATCAAATATGATGATAAATTTAAATATTCCATTCCATTAAAATTCCAATATTAATATTGTATTAAAAACTGAATGGAATCGTAAGTCAAATGAAAAGTAGTTAAATTTATGTGTACTGCTATATGTATTGTACGTTAATACAACAGAAACCTACTAAATACCTACCCATTTTAGGGGTTCTATAGGCCTATTAATTGGGGTTAAAAAGATGAATACAATAAGGTCCTCCCCTCAACAAACTTAAAATCTAGCATGAAAGAAAGACACATTACAACTACAAAGAAAAGAAAATAATTCTACCCAGGCATGTGAGGGAATAATTTGTAGAGTATATACCAACTTAAAAAGTGCTTTCTCATAAAATTTGAGAGTTAAAGAAGCCCTAAGAGTTCAATAGAGATTATATTTTTGTTTTAGATATAAAGAAATGTATTCCATGACTTCTCCAATAGTCATACAAATAGTAAATAACAAAAGGACACAGGAACCCCCAATCTTCTTGCTCCAATTACAACATCCTTCTCTTCAACATATCTGAAAGGCTTATGGGCTTGTGTTGTGTTTTCTCTCTCATCAGAATGCACATAGAGAAAAATAAGCTCTGGAAATCCAGATAAGGCAATACAATTATATTATTTCTGGAAGACTATCTCCTAAAAGTCCTGTTCTCATCATGTTAAAATGGCAGGAAGGAAGAACAAGAAGGAAGGGAATGAAGGAGGAAGGGACAGAAAGAGGGAAGGAGGGAGGGGAGAAAGAGAAGGAAAAGGGAAGAGAATCAAGATTCAGATGCATTAATTATAAGGGAAAAGAGGCATGGCATAATTAAAGGCCCATTAAGAAGATATTTTACTTAACTCCCATCGTTAGGTGAAACATGCCATTCAACCCCATGAATGTTCCTGCCCTGTCAATAGTCAAATCTGAGTGCATTATTGCCTGCACAGACCTTGGAGAACAGTCTTTCCAGATCCACTGTTTCTATTCCAAAAGATGTGCCCATAGTTGAGGCGTTTTTTGTAATCTCTTAGCTATCCTAAGGTATCCTGAGAAGTAGTTCTGGAAAAGTTTCATATGGCTTGAGGCTTCCCACCTCTGTTGCAGCCAGTACCAAAGTAATAAAGACCTCAGAGGTCACCCAGTCTCGCCCTCGTTTTATTTTACAGATGAAAAAGGCAAGCGCCAGAGAGATGAAATTAGCTGATCTATGTTACAGTTAACAACACACCATTTCAGCTTAGTGGTCCAAAAAGAGTTTGGTGCCCCTCTTAAATTCTTCATGGTAACTATATAATAAGACCATCCCTCTAACAGACCCAGTGTTTTTCCAGCCTAATCTCTGATTTTTTTGGTAAAGATATGTCTCCTAGAGTTTTGGCAGAGTATGAAAGGCCCTGGCTTGCCTTAGCTGCACTGAGAAACTCCTGGTCTACCGCCACCTTGGTATATGGCTAAGCAGTTAGATGCTGAGAACTCTAACTTCTCCAACTGTATTCTGATTGCTCAAGAAATCAAAAAGTTACTGTAAAAAATGACCTTTTACTAAAAGTGAAAATATAGTTTCAGAATTGTTAGAGATGTCAATCATCTACTAAATTTTTCAGGAGTATTTTATAATAGTTTGCTTTGGAAATGCACCAAAATTGGTGTTAAGTGTGAAGTACACAGGAATCAAAGGCAAGAAAACGAACAACTATGATAATAGAATTTTAGATGAAAAAAATATATACAGTCACAAACTGAGGTTCAATGAGGAAAAACACACTACCAGAATAACTAAAAGAATGGTTTCAAAACTCTTCTCCATTTTCTTTGCATGGGGTCTGAAGTTCTGGCCTCTGGAGTTACTATGTATTAAAGTATTGGCTACAGAAGGTCTTGTTAAATAAACACGTAACCTGGAAGAAATAATGCACGAAGCCATTAGCTCTGATAAAGAGGTTAACCCGAATTACTTTATCAGATTAGTCTCTGGACACTTCAAAAAAAGTAAGATCCTCACTTAATGGTCCTGAGCAGGTAAACTTCAAACTAAAAAAGCAAAGAATGGAGTTTGCTGTGGTCTGAATGGTTGTGCTCCCCCAAAATTCACATGCTGACATTCTAACCCCAAGGATGATGGTGTGAGGAAGTGGGGCCTTTCAGAGGTGATTAGGTCATGAGGCAGAGGCCTTATAAGTGGGATTAGAGTCTTATAAATCAGGCCCCAGAGAGATCCCTAGCCCCTTCCACCACCAGAGGTCACAGCAGACCCCCACCAGACACTGAATCTGCCAGCTCCTTGATCTTGAATTTCCCAGGCTCCCAGACCTGTGAGAAATAAATCTGTTGTTTATAAGCCACCCAGTCTATGGTATTTTGTTATAGCAGCCTAAACAGACAAGACAAAGTTAATAAACTAAAGCTAGCAGCATAGTGGGGGTCCCTGGACAGCTTGAATGCCTAGAGAAGGGGAGAGGAGAAAGGGGTTACTAGGGGTGCTAGATTTAGTAAATAATAATAATGATAATAATGGGATGCCCAATTAAATTTAAATTTCAGATAAACAACAAATATTTGCAGTATAAATATGTACCAAGCAATATTTAAGACATATTTATACTAAAAAAATTATTTGTTGATAAGATAAAATTCCAGTTTAATTGGGCATCCTGTATTTTACCTGGCAACCTAGACACCAGTGAAGAGGAGCATAAACTCACAGGTCATATGACTTTGGTTCATATCCCAGCTTCACCACTGACCTAACACAAGTTCTTTAAATTCTCTGAGAATTGCTTGCAACTTAAAAGGATTGTTGCAAAGCCAAAATTAAATAATATTAAAATGCCAATGCATCAATAACTATTTATTTATCCTCTTGCCCTCATGTACTTAATAATTCTGTCTGGGGCTGACGTGGATTCAGAAAATAGTTTTTATGCAGGTTACTAATTTTATTCCCAACTGCTCCTCCTTGAACCCAGAGAGTACATAAGATGCTTAAAACCTTGGCTTATAATCAAACTACTGATATCTTTCACCCAAACCAAAACATAAGTGTGACTTGAGGAAAATGTTTATAGCAAATTGATAGCCAGCATTAATAAATCCCTTTCCCTCAGAAATTGGTAGTTTCCACAGCCGGATTGGACTTTCTGTGGCCAATAAACTAAATTGAAAAATCTCCAGCCAACTGTAATAAACACAGAATTGAAAGCTAATAAAACACCACAGGGCATTTCAAGGTAACTCAGCAGGAGAGAGCTCACCAATATAGATGTGTTTACAGATGGTGACTAAAGATATAATAATTAATCTGCTTTTGAACTAATGAACAAATCACATGCTTCCTTAAAATACAGAGCACAAAGCTCTTAGCTGCTAATTAAGTTCAGGAGCGGAATAAACACTTGATTTGCAGTAAAGGATAAGGCTCACAACAGTAATATACAGCTATCCAGGTCCTGCCTGTCTGACTCAGAAAAAAACATGCCCTATTCAGGATATAAAAACTGACGTGACACTATCATTCTCCTGTGGTTTTCAAGTCTTAATAAGATCCAGGATCATTTATTATTAGATGTAATGCACTTCCTTAAGGATCTTTTACAAAGGAATTACTCAAAATTGGTTATAAGAATGCTAAATGTAGTGTTTTAAAATAATAAAGATAATACTTAAAGCTTATACAAGTTCAACCAAGGAAAACAGAAGTGAATCACTATGAGAGATCCAGTAGATCATTTATTCTCTGTCTCCTTTATAAGTGTTTAGACTAGCTGACTATATGAATAAGTAAGAATTCCCTGTATAGAATTTAATGGAATCAGATTCTTACTCACAGACGCAAGAGGAAAGAAGGTAGGTAGATAGGTAAACAGACAGAGAGATAAACAGACGATAGTCAGACCAGGAGTCCACAAACTACCACCAGAGGGACAAACCTGGCCTCTGGCTTCTCTTAGCACAGCCCACAAGTAAGAGTTGCTTTTACATTTTTAAATGTCTGAAAAAAGTCAAAAGAAGAAAAATATTTCATGACATGTAAAAATTATATGAAATTGAAGGAAACGCAAAGAAGTTGCCTATAACTAAAGCATCATTGGAACACACTCCGTCCATTCGTTTACCCTCCATCTTTGGGGTTTTTGCTCTATGGTGACAGAGTGGAACAGCACTTAGAACACAAGCCATATGGTCCACAAAGCCTCATCTACTGTATTACTTTCTTGTCCTTTGCAGAAAAAGTCTGAGGACTCCTAAGGTAAATGGATAAGGACATAACACAAACTGTAATCATCTACGATCCACACATCCAAAAAGTTTTCACTAGAATTCTAAAGCATGGTAATTAAAATCACCATAGTACTTTAGAATGTATTATCATTTAAAAAAAAACATATTTATCATGAGCCAGTACTTGTCTTATTGCTACATCTGATTATCTGCATACTTTCCCTTAGCAAATGGACTTTCAGGAAAGGCCCAGGAACTTGGGCTGCAGCAGGACTTCTGCTGGGCTCTCCCTCCCCTTCCCGCATTGCTCACAATCTCTGACGTTGCCTGCACAGACTCTTCCTTTCTCCAGTCCTTGATCCTCACCCAACTGCAGCCAGGCCAGGGCAGGCTCCCAGGGAGCAGGAATGGATATGGCTGAGACAAAGGGTAGAAGATGGAGGGTAACCTCATCTCTCAGTGCTCCTGCAGCTGTTCTCAGTCATCGATCAATCTCTGCCAATACACTTTCTCCTTCCTCACCAAATCTGGATATTTCTCAGCAATATAAGTAGATCTTACTTCAGTACTTTGGATTCAAAGGAAACACTGTTATTCTCTTTGTGCACTTTTAACTTTATAGATTTAAGAGAAAAAGTGGGAGAAGTGAAGAAGCTCCCTCCACACCACCACCACCATCCATTTCCTCTATTGCTAACAGTATAAGAAAAAAACCTCAGGAAACATCAATCAACTTAATCTGTCCGTTTTGTGGCAGAAGTATAAGAAAAATTCAGTGAGATTGTGTCTTGTTTTAGAATGGGCAATGGAAAGACAGAAATGATCAGGAACAACACCTGGGGGCAGGACCACTGAAGGGATCAGATCAATCTCTTGGATTCTCAAAAGAAAAGAAAATAAGTGATATGAACCAGCCAAGGCCAAGAAAGCCCCACAGGAGTTTACACTATCAGACAGCCTTATGTGTCTACTCCATTCCTACCCCAACCCCCAAAGCTTTACCAGGACCACAGCTTATCCCATGGAATCACAGAGAAACATAAAAGAGCTGGGACGGACTGCTGAAGATTCACTGCAACATCCGCTGTGCCTAAAATACTGCTTGTAACAAAGTAGATGCTCAATAAACATTTGTTGAATGATAAATTGAGGAATAAATGAATCTATCCTACCCTCTTATTTTATAGAAACTGGAGTCTGGGGAGGGAAATCACATGACTATTTCAAGATCACAGAGCTGGATGGAGAGAGCAAAAACAAAATCTCAGATTTTATGACCTTCCCCTTGCCCCAGACCACTGCTCCCTAGTGGCAGACAGTGTGGAAGACATGGATGACATTCGCCCAACAGACATTCCACTTTCTTCTTTGTCAACAGATCTCCAAATGAGTTTGGCAACATGCTCAGAGAAGGTGGGCAACTGCACCACCTCCCAGAAGATGAAATATAATTCTTCTAAAGCTTAGGCTGTAAGCTAGTTCTAGGAATCTGATTTTTGGTGGCCAGTGATTGGTTTAGGAGCAGGCTTCTGACTCAGAGTTTGGCCAAGGGTATGTAAAGAGAAATCTACTGAGGGCAGTATTTTCTTACTTAACAAGACCAAGAGACCACTCATCAGTCTTTCACCTCATCAGAGTTTGTTATGCAAGGTCAAGCTTCTTGTGCCTCAGGGAATATCTTACAACCTCGAGATTATAAAGATTTCAAAGAACCTACCCTAACCTAGAACCTTGACTTCACTGAGCTGGTGAATTAACCAATGCTGAAACTGCCTGTTCCAGACTTCTTATGAGAGAGAATAAACCTTATTATTCAAATTGAGTAGTCTCTTGCTTGCAGCCAAAAGCAAGTTGAATCATGTATCCACCCTTGGAAGATGCCCCTTCCCTGCTTTAGCCCCCATCCTGCTACAGTCTTCAACCCAGGCCATGGGAATCATAGACAGCATCATGAGAAAACGATGCTGATTCTCATTGCCAAGATGGCGGGAGGACTTCAAGTGCCCAGCTCAACCCAGTGAAGCTCTAGTCTATTCCAAGCCAAACTCTAAATGCATTTTCCCAGCAGAAATATTATTATATATGTTGTGTGGGCCCCATGATGATTTTAGAGCAGAAACTGTACAATATGGTTTAAATAGGCTTTTGTGGGTTGGCCTGGAAACCTAACATTGTTTCTATGGAAAAATGTTTCAAACTCCAAACAACGCTGTTCCAAATGAACTTTTGCATGCAACCTGTTTTAAATTAGGGGGTTGCATATTTATTTATAATTAAAATACACACGGGTGAAACTGAGTTATCAGCTGCAAAAATCACATTTAGACTTCTAGCTTTAAACTGATCAATGCCCCTTTGCCATTCTGGATAAAATAGCTCTGAATAAAAAGAGGTTGTGACATCTTGCAGTACCAGATAACAATGCAAAATCAGAACTAAGATAATCTACTGGCTTCCATTTTAAAGTAATTTTCTGTTGGAGGAGGATGTTACCTTACAAATTAAATAGCGCCTGTGGTGCCAAAATCTGTCATTGTAACCAATGTGTCTTTAGGGCCACCGGGAAATATTTCAAGCAGTAATTTTACTAAGTGTATGAAAACCTTGCCCCAAAATAAAGAAAAAAACCCAAATAGCAGAAATATTTGTATTTAGGGATAAATCCAAATCCTCAGAGTTTTGTGTTCAAGTCAACCAACAACTGTAACTTGGACCCCTCTAAAAATCTCCATATCTTCATCCAGATACTAGAGACAGGTCAGGGTATAGTAGAAAAATTACTTCCTAGGTATTGTAGCGTTTTTACCTCTATTTACTCAACTGTAAAATGAAAATAACACCATCTAGGTCCCAGCGCTGTTGTGACATTTATATGATATAGTATCCCCCAGTGCTGTGCCTGAAACCCAGTAAGCACTCAGTAAGTGTCAGGTCCATTACTTTCTATCCTCTTCTCTCCCTATAAGAACACTGCCCTCATATAACATATCCAAATTCTCACCAACCTACACATATAACTACCAGAGTTTATTCTACTGGTAAATATGCATATGGTCTCTAAAGAAAATCAAGTCTAGCATAATCTTTCAATTGTATGTGAAAATAAAGTAACCTTTCTCTCTGCCTTCTATAAAATATTATGATTGAATGCTACGGGGTCTTTTCAATACTGCAATTCCTGTAACATATTTAAATTCTGCTGAAACCATGGATCTTGATGTTGGCTTTTGGGGAACTGGCATGTTGAAGGGGTAGCTTTGTTTCATAAAAGATTGAAAAAGAAGCAAATTAACAACTGTAAATCAAATCAAGGTTTGATATGATATAGAGAATCTCATCTTTTCCTCAAGATCTCCTCATCTTTTCCTTGTGAACCATTGTGTTTCAGAGTGTCCAAAACTATTCCCAATAAAACTGTAACTTTTTTTTTACTTAAAAATAATAGCAATGACTAGTGAAGGCCTATGAAAATAATGATGTTTACAGTTAATATATGGTAATAAGATTAGACCTCAGTGTTCTTAAGGCTTTGAAATTAACATCGAAAAGCTGGAATTCATTCTTTCAGTTAACTTGACTGCCACACTGAGCATATCTCTGTGTATTGCTCCCTTAAAATGTTCAATTTTGGGATGCTGATTAGAAGCTGTCTGTTTCAGCTCTTCTACAAATAATTCTGAAGTGTTATTTTCAAATTGTTATGGTGCTCACCTTACCTTACTGCATGTCCTGTCCCTTCTCTGTTTATTAAATCTACCAGTTGACAGAATAAACACCAGGTCAATCAAAGAAGTGCCTTTGTTCTATGCGATTATTGTGCAAAGCAACTGAAGCTGCTGCTCTAAGTCTCCAGAATAAACCCTACTCTCTATGCAAGTGTAAAACTCTAGGGGCAGGTATCACCCTACCTAGGGCAGCTGTCTGTATTTATCAATGTACAAGTCCCAAAATACACTATTCAAAAAGCAATTCAGGGGTTGGCCCAGCGGCATAGTGGTTAAGTTCACACACTCCACTTCAGCAGCCCGGGGTTTGCAGGTTCGGATCCTAGCACCTCTTATCAAGCCATGCTGTGCAGGCATCCCACATATAAAATAGAGGAAGATGGGCACAGATGTTGGCTCATGGCCAATCTTCCTCAACAAAAAGAGGAGGCTTGGTGGCAGATGTCAGGTCAGGGCTAATCTTCCTCACCAAAAGAAAAAAGAATTTTTTTAAAGGCAACTTAATATTCTGGCAAAAATATATTATCATAGAGGAATGAGTCTTGTTAATTTTCCTAAGCCACACTTCCCACTCATAAAATGTAAGTTTTCAAATAAAATAACTTAAATTAACTTTTCTCCACCTCTTATACTCCAGTAACCTTATTTATCTGTCAGGCTTTATCCAAAAATTGAGATTTATCAGTGACCAAAGAAGTAAATAAAACAGCTTCCTCATAGGGCTCTCCACACTTCTCTCCTCACAGTGAACTCGGCCTTTCCCATGTCTCTATATCTTGTTATGCTTTAAGTCCAAAACACCCAAAATCTACCTTACTGCCGGCATGGAAGTAAACTCTCATCCTTAAGAACTACAAAGAGTCTTCACTTCCTCACCAAGCAGCAAGCTTTACAAATCACCATCACGCCCAAGAGAAGAACAAATCAAATTGCTTTTGAAAGATACAAAGAGAAGCAAAAACCAAAAGCTCTCATTCTTAATCTAAAAACAATGCATATGTATGAGCAACACTAAACTCTAAATATACATTTTGTATTTCACCCACACTGCTTATGACTACAGATTTTTGCCAAAAATATTACATTTAAGTATAATACCTCAACTTTTTGAAAATCTCCAAACCCCCTGTCTTTCTTTCCCACTGCCTACCCCCAGCCCAAATATATTACTATAAACTTCTAGCTAAAAGACACAAAATCTTCTTATATTAAAGATGAAGAAACTGAGGTGAAGGACACTTCTCAACATAGAAAAACACCCAAAAGGTCTGTATTTTGGTATCATTTCTTAGTTTAAGAGGAGCAGGCTTTAGAGACTAAGTTGGAATGCTCGCTCTGTCCCCAAGGAACTGTTTAACACTGAGAAATTGACTTAACCTTTTTGAACCTCAGCTGTAAGGTGGGCTTAACATCTTCTATGATCACCATGTATATAAATTACATACGGGACTGGATATAAAGCAGAGTTTCTCAGCCTTGGCACTACTGGCATTTGGGGCCAGATAATTCTGTTGTGGAGGCTGTCCTGTACACTGCAGGATGTTTAGTAGCATCCCTGAGCTCTATCCAAGAGATGCCAGTAGCACTCCTCCCTTCTGTTGTGATAACCCATAATGTCTCCAAACATTGCCATATGTCCCAAAGAGCAAAGCCTTCCCCTATAGAGTATTGGTGGGTTACCTGGCCCATAACAAATGCTTTCTTACATAATGGTAGTAGTCACCATTACTGTTATCTGTTAGATATTGTCTTCCGGATAAAAATTGTGGTACCATTTGCATTTCAAACTTCCTATATATTACCCATGAAAATGTTGTTTGATGGCAAATACAGCAAGCACAGCAAGGTCATGGCAAACATCCAGAGGGTTGATCAACACTTCAAATGCATTCTCACTATGACACCTATGGTCTTTTGTAGGAAGAAAGGGAATTCGTGGGAAGTTAAAGGGAATGTAAAAACCCACACTTACTGCCACATGAAGAAAGTTATTGCCACAAAGCTCCACTTTCTAGCCCTAACGTTAATTTGTAGCAGACCTGTGACCAAAAATACTGACACACTTACTCCCAGTCCAACAAATATTTCACTTCACCGTGACAGGTATTTAGGGAAAATCCAAATTAGACAGTCAGACTTTCCAGTGTCTATTCACTGTTGAAGTGCGTTTTCCCAGTAAATCCTTCTGGTAAACTGGCTAAGCTCTTCAAACTCTCTTCCTGTTTCCTTCACCATACTGCCCAGTTCTTCAGGAGACTGACAGTTCTCTAGGGTCTAGAAGACAGAAGACAAATTTAACCAAGTTTGGGTAGCAAGAAACCAGTAGCTTCCGTCTCTCTACTGTGCCACAACAAACATTTTTTATGGCAAACATTCTCAGCTAAGATGGAACAGACAGTCTTTCATATTTTACTTAACCGACATACATCACTTGGTCAGATCAGTTTTGCCTGCAAGACCTACTCAAACATTACTGCTTGCTGTATTTTCTAAGAATTTTTAGTACTAGAGTATCTGACACAGTGTCTATGCCTTCCAAGGAAACAGCATGGAATGGACTTATTAAGCACTCTGATTTCATAAATAACATCTTTTCTACTGTAAGGTTGTAACCTACCATTTACTGAAAGGTCCATGTTAGGGGTAGATTGTCAAGTTTGTTACCAGATTCTTGAACGGGAGAATATACAGCAACCAAAACGTTAAGCAGGAAGCATTCAAGTTTTGCTTGGCCCTAATTATGATAACTAAGCATAAGTTAGTCTAATTCTAGAATAGTTTTAGATTAAATATTCTGAAAGAAGCCAAGTTCATCTTTGATATCCCCATGCTGATGCACCTGGGGTCCTCATGGTGTGCTCTATCCCTAAGCCTAACCTATTCAATTCAGGATAACATTTTTCAGATGTTTCTGGATTTCCCATACTCACCTATCTTGGCCAGTATCCTCTCAGGGCCCAGATGCTCAGCTTCCAAAGTTGATCATTAATCTGATAAATTAGTCCATGTCACTGTGTTAATGGTCTTCTCTAACAAGAATGAAAAATCAACTCTGGAGGCAAAATAGACAAGGATTTGAAGACTAGTAATCTTGACCAAGTTACTTTTCTAAGCCTCAGTCTGCCAGCTGTGGAATAACAGTATCCCCTATCTCATAGGTTGCTACACATAATGCAATGCCTAGCACATAGTGAACATCAATAGTGGAAATTATATCATTAAATTCCCCTATCATATCTTAACTTGAAGTGGCTCCAACAATGAAATTTTCAAGCAAGCTAGAAAATAAGGAAACTATGTTAATTTTAACAATAAAAAAGGGATAAAGTATAACAAAGAAAAAGAATTTAAAAAAAGAAAACATGGACCCTCTATTCTGCACATGAAGAAATTGTGACATGGCCAAAGTGAGAATACCATGTTGATGTAACATCCCTTTCCAAGGCTTTCACCCTTCTTTCTCAGATTAAATTAAGTTAGGTATCTGTTGTTACCTTTCCCATCAAGGAACCATGAATACTAACACTATTTCAGTTCTGACTCCCATCTTCAAGTTTCTGAAGGGACAAGAAAAAGTGAGAAGTCACAGAGAAATATTATTGGCTCATTTGTAAAGTAGAGCTAATAATAATACATTCCTCATAGGATTCTTATGAAAAATAAATGAAATAATACATGTTAAGCACTGAACCCTGGGCCTGGATGGGGAAAAGTCCCATAAATGTCGGCTTTTGTTATTACTCAGATGTGTGCAAGATCCTCACTTCACCAAAGAAGCAAATGAGAGCCAGAGAGATTAAGTAATGCCACAAAAGTATGTGATGGAAGGGGAAATAGAACTCAGTTTTCTGATGTTTATGACAATAACATAGAGAGAAGAAGGAAGATGTGAACTACAGGAGAAAAAGCAAATCCACAGAGCACTCCCACTGACTCTTCCCATCATTGCTCCATTTTTACCTCTTGTATTAGTTTCCTAGGGCTGCCACAACTACTGCAGATTAAGTGGCTTAAAACAACAGACATTTCTTCTCTCACAGTTCTAGAGGCTAGAAGTCTGAAATCAAGGTGTCAGCAAGGCCATGCTCCCTCTGAGACTCTGGGTAGAATTCTTGCTTGCCTCCTCCTAGCTTCTGGTGGTTGTTGGCAGTCCTTAGCCTTCCTTGGCTTGCTGTGGCATCACTTCATCTCTACCTCTATTGTCATAAGCATTCTCCCTGTGTGTCTCTGTTTCTCTCTCCTCCTCGTCTTATAAGGACACCAGTCATATTGGATTAATGGCCCATCCTCCCCAAGGATGACCTCATCTTAACTTGATTATATCTACCAAGACCTTTTTTCCAAATAAGGTCACTTTCTAAGGTACGAGGAATTAGAACTTGAACATCTCTTTTAGGGCAACACAATTCAACCCACAACAGCTCTCTCATCTGGAGACATTTTATTTTGTTTTGGTTTGGGGTTTTTTTTGGTCAGTCCCAAAGCTACAAATGTGAAGTTCACTGAAATAATATTCATGCTAATGGACCAATTCAGAATTATTGTAACAAAAAGGCAACTATGTCTACTTAACCATGTTTACTTCCCAAGCTCATTAGTGGTTCCATGTGGTAAGAAAAATTTCCCACTCACTGTATCAAATTTAGCACATTTATTTAGTCTGAGTCAATGCCTGAAATATCCTTTCATACATTTAAGCCAATTTTCCCCAAGGTCATGCAGCAAGATAGAAGTCACAGATCTTTCTCCTGTGAGTCAATCACTATAAAACAGCATTGAATCTGGGTGAAAAGGAGCTAGGTGATAAAATGTGCCGGGAATAATACAGACTTGATTTTTTTTATGCAACAAATTTGTATTATATTTTATTTTATACACATTTGAACTAAAATGAAAACACCACTGGTCTAGAATGAACTATAATTTCATATGAATGTTTCTGTAATGAAGTAGATTATTTTTTGAGACTGAATAGCAATCACATTTTGTTTCCAATCACAATTCACAGCATAAGGGAGTACGTATTACTTTCTGTTAACATCCTTTAAGCAAAATAGTTTTTGAAGAATAAAAATGATCACTTTTCCCTCATCACAAAACGTCAGCAAGTAACATAAAACAAAACTTTTCTAATCAGGCATAATCTTACATCATTGCTGAATTTTTGCGTCAGATTTTCTCAGCCTGGAATTTTTTGAATATATATTTGATTAATTTTGACAGAAAAATTCACTCAATCACCTAAAAAATGAACTAATCTAAGTCCTGGTCATATGTGCAAGATGCAAAGCAATTTCTATCAAATTTTCATCAACTTACACCAGAAAAAATAGCTACCAAATTTGATCTAAAAGAGGAAAGTTGTCTCTCAGCATGATACCATTAAGAAATGTGAGGAGGGTTTTCTGGAATTTTACAATGTAGATGACATTTTCTCTTTAGAAATAAATATTACATTTCATAGAAAACTATAGCAATACAAGTCAAACATGTGACTAACTACATACAAGCAGAGTAGTGAAGTGGTTATGGTCCACATGCAGTCAGCTCAGATTGCCTGGGTTGGCAGCCATGCCTTGGAAGCTGTGAGAAACTGAGACAGCTACTGAATCTCTCTAATACTCAGTCAATCTCTAATTCTCGGCTGTAAAACAGGGATGATGAAAACAGCACCAACATCTAGGATTTTAATGAATAATAGATGAAATGACTATAAAATCTTTGGCATAGTGCCTAATTGTTATTATTATTAAGAGCACAGGTCCACACCTGGCAGATGTGGCAAACTGCCTGGTTTCAAATCACAGCTGCTATGAATTACTGATATTGAAACCTTGGGCAAGTAACTTCACCTCTATGAGTATTAGATTCCTCAAAAGGGGAAAATAATAGTAACTACTTCAAGGATATCAACCAACATACATGAACCACTTAGCCAATACTGGAATACAATAAGATCTCAGAAAATATATATATCTCATATATCTTTATGCTAGAATTTAATTCTGCAAATAATTTAATAATTGGCTTTTCATTTACGTGCACTGCAAATTTTTTCGTCGTTTAAAAACTATTCTCATAAGTCCAAACAAAGAATTATTCTATGCCTAGAGGGTCAAAAATATTTCATTTTTGCAGGTGTAAATAGTGCGAGATTGATCTAGACATGGATTTTAGAAATATAGACACTTCAGATCCATTCTCAGTGCTCCCAAGTAGTCCACAAACAGACAGTTTCTTAAATTTCGATCTTTTCTGATATTTTTTAGCCACAAAGAAAGAAACATATTTCAAACAAGAAGTCTTGATGTACGGTCCCACACCAACCAGAAAACAACCCAATAATGTACACAGCTATACTTGTTTAAATCATTCAGATACAAATAGTATTATCAGGCTGATCTCAGATTACTTTCTTCCTTGCTGAGCTTTCTGACAGGAGCCTTCCCAGCAGCCACATTTGGTACTAAGATGCTGTTAACATTGGTTCCCTTTCAATTTCAGGGTCTGTCTTATTTCCTGGCCTGCTCTATCTAGATTGATATTGAAGAATGGATCCTTTTCTCCAGAAGTAGTCTAGATGGGGGCCAAGAAACTTTCTTCTAGGCCAGCAGGTAAGGAGACCAAAAAGGCTGCTTCCCAGGTAAGACAGCCTTATATTGATAAGTAACAGAAATGCAAATGTTGGATCTACACAGGACTTGAGATTCTAACCAAAGCCATTCTCTACCAACTCCCCCTATAGGTGCTGGGAAGCTAAATATTCACTTTCCAAACTCTCCTATACCTAGGGGTGGCCAATGAGATCTAAGCAGAACTCAGCCTAGGAAATGTCTCTAAAGATTTTTCTTACATGATTAAACAGGACACACGTGCCTAACACTGTCTCGTCCCTGCCTCCTTCACCCTTTTTCTATCTTGAACACAAACATGATATTTAGACCAGCAGTAGCATCTTGCAACCATGAATCAATCAACAAACACAAGGTCCAGCTGCCTGAGCAGGGCCACAACAGTGTTCTAACTCTAACAACACTAATACAGAGTGAAGAATTATTCTTCCAAAAGTCAAGGCTAAGCCCTCCACATCCTCAGCCAGATGAATGAGGTGCTATTAGACTGCAAAGGAAGTAACCACAGTGTTAGGCTCAAAAATGAGAGCTATAATAGCAATTGAGGGCCAGTTGCACGTAATATTCAATAGCAATACCCATATTTAGCATAACCAGTGCCAGCACCTCCGAATATTTAGGATAATTAATATATTTTGAGACAATAGACCTGAAAATACTTTAACAAAAGTCCTATGAAAATATAGCATAGTTCTTTACTATATTTCAATTGAGAGAAAAATAAAGACTGAATTTTAATAGTGGAAAACCAATAGAACTGAGACAGTGAGAGCAAAATGTTATGCATTTCTTTGATTGAAGCATACATATAAATATGAGTGTGTTAAAAGCAAGAATCCAAGCGAAAAAGTCATAAATTATAATGCTGAAGAAAGTCATGTTCCAAAATAAGACTTGTTTTCTTCAGCAGTCTGGATAACATTTTACCTTGTGTTCAAACTATCCATGCATGCAATGAATGGAGTTTAGTCAACCTCAAATTATACCCCAGTTTTGATCATCCTGTGGAAATTCAACCCGTGTCCATGGAAATGCAGCAGTACATTGCAGAGCTAAGTAAAAGAAACAATAGTTGGCATTTAAATGCATAAGGTGCCTTTAAATTGTCTTTCATTTTTATTGAAAAGTCTCCACCTAGAAAAACAGACTGAAAATACAACACAATATTTCAGAGGTTAAATCATCATGAAAACTTGCCCAGGTCAATCATAGTATTCACTTCTTATTCAATCATTTATTCATAAATTAACTGAGACTTTTCTGGGTTTCTTCTCTTGAGCTCATCCTGCCCACTTCTTAAATTACAGTTCACTGATGTAAATGATTTCAATGTACATGTACTTAAATTTATCATGTTATGTTACCATTCCTCATCCCTACAGGATAGGGGTGCTCCCTGTGTTCAAGGTTAAGTTTCTCATGATGGCCTGTATTCTTATTTCCTCCCACTCCCTTGTCACCTACTTCCAACTTTTATTTCTACCTTTTTCTGCACCATCAATTTCTCCCTCTCTATGGGCTTCTCTCTTTAGGGCTATAAATCCCTTGGAGCAACAATACAAACAAAAAAAAGTCCCCAAACCTGCAAATGTCTTCTGGCTACCCATATACCTAGTACCGGGGTAACATCCCTTGTGTACCATGCTTTTCCAAAGAGTAAATCTCACTTGCTTCCTCACATCCCATACATATAGCCATTGTGTGCTGGTAAATGTTTAGCAATTGGCTCACATAAAAATAAATATGCATATGCATGTATATATGTATGTATACATAAATATTTATTATAAATTTTACTGATATAGATATAACACACAATTTACACATAATAATAAAATATACAATAATCTTTACTGTAAATTCCATATAGCAACTGTTTCTTACAAAATGCTTTCACTGATATTTACCAAATCTGGTATATACTGACATTAATGTTGGTTGATATTTTCTTTTGCATTAATAAATGAAATTAATGTGAAACAATGAATATGTATGTCAGAACGTCTCTTGTTAACCAATAATGGCAGCCACTTCTTTGTTGAATAGGATAATAGTTTACATATTTGGAGAATATTTGGAAGAATATTTCCTCAATTTTTTGTGCTATTCACAATGTATTTGCTACATATCCAACATACTTTTGAGTTTAGTCTGCATTATTATCGAATTCTCTCTCTTTCTTAAGTCTAGACAATCAACAAAATTAAATCTCTGATTTGTAGTATTTGCCAATTTCCCTGGTGTAAATACTCTCACTAAGGCTAATTTCAAGATATCAAAGTGAAGTCAACAAACACAGACTTCAAAAGGGTTGCACAGGGGGCTGGCAGGGTGGTACAGTGGTTAAGTCCGTATGTTCCGCTTCTCAGTGGCCTGTGGTTCGCCAGTTCAAATCCCAGGTGCAGACGTGGCACAGCTTGGCAAAAGCCATGCTATGGTAGGCGTCTCATGTATAAAGAGTAGAGGAAGATGGGCATGGATGTTAGCTTAGGGCCAGTCTTCCTCAGCAGAAAGAGGAGGATTGGCAGTAGTTAGCTCAGGACTAATCTTCCTCAAAAGAAAAAAAAGAAGAGATGCGCAGTAGCACACCATTATATAGTGCATCCATCATTTAGATAAAATAGACATAAATAACCTTATGAGCATAGATAACAGGAAAACATAGTAAAAAAATTAAGGAGGATGAGTTTGAATATTTATTACACTTACTTTTAATATAATTTATTTAATTGTAAGCATACATAATTTAATTTTCAATAATGGCTATATTTAACAACCAGCTTGCACAATTCCTGAAAATCTAACAATCTGGCTCTCACAAGTTACTGCAAGCCAACTCTAGCACACCACTGCATGGAAATATGGCTTGCACATCTACCACACTACTGTATCTGCTCTTGCTAGAGCCAGCATGGACTTGCAGTTCTAAAGCCATGGAACTTTCCTATACCTATCTCATTTGACCTCTCTGCCACACATTCCCAACCCTTTCCACATGACTTTCAACTACTCTGGCATTCTTTTCCAGATTCATCTGAGGGACTTTATTCATCCAACATTCTCCTCAAATGTTCACGTTATTCTAACCTCAGCCCTCTTTCCTGCTCATTTTGCAAACCCAGTCTAGACAATCTCACTAATGGCTTCACTAAAGCAACTTATTTACCAAGGATCTCCAAATCTCTCCCACTTAGCAGACCAGGCTGTTCTGCTCATCTCCAGAACAGATTACACATTGCCTTATGAGTTAGGTCCCCTTCTTATTTACTTACTAATTAAGTAATTAGTTGGGTAATTATTTGCTTATGTCTCTCCTACTAGGCTGAAGCTGCACAGACACATGGAACATCGTGACTCTTTTCTTGCCATATCCTCAGAGTCTAGCACATTACCTAGCACAGAGCAGTTCCTCTAGGAATCAATGAAGGTATACAAATGAATAATGAATAAGCATTTCAAATTCAACAAGTACTAAACAGAATTCACTTGAAATGTGTTTCTCTCCTGAATCCCAATCACTCCGAATGGCGCCAATATCCACCCTACCCCATCTAAGAGAATCCCAGACTTCCCCTTCTCCTTATTCTTCTTATCCAGTCATTCATGACAATCTACCTCCCAATCTCCTGAATATTTTCCAAAGCTGTTCTGTCTTCCCCATCATCACTCCTACTACTTTAGTTTAGATTCACTCTTGCCTGGACCACTGCAACAGCATCCTGAGCTACTGGCCTTTCTCTCCCTACTCCACCGCAATGGCATAGGGCTACCGAAAACTTTTTTTTTAAATATGACTATGGCCACCTCTATTTAATAATCTATCAGTGGTGCTCTACAAACTAGAGGAAAAACTCCAACCTCTATACCCCAGCACTTCTAAAGCCCTTTATGGTCAGGACTCCATCTGGCTTCCCAGCCTCATCAACTTCTACTTTCCCATGAGGAGCCTACACTCCACTCGTACTCACATGGCTGCAGTTCCCCACCCTTTTTCACATCTCTGAGTTTCTGTATATTTACTTCTCTCAGCCTGGAATATCCTCTCTCTATTGTTCACGTGGTATTCAAGGTTCATGGTAAGTATCCTTGCTTTTGTGAAGCTTTATTTGACCCTCAAGGCAGACCCCTCATCCAGACTTTTATAACTCTCTGATCTTTCTATGACTGTATTTTCCCGTTCTATAAGGATTACTTTTGAACATTTATTTCCCCCTGACGAGACTATGAATGTCTGCCCAAAGTCAACTGTATCTATCACAGAGACAAGCACATACTAGGAATTCAACGCTCCTTCTATAACTATAAAGTGACAAACCATTTATTCTGCAGAGAAAATACACATCCAAGTAGCTGCTGTCCCTTTTAAAACCATTCACCTTGAAAGTTATCTGCTTAGTTTAATGACAGTGGCATTACTCCAAGTATTTTTGGAAGTTGACTTTCAGAATTGTCTGGGGAATGTTCTTTAAATTATCTTAAGTGAGGCCAAAAAAACATCATTCTGAACATATCTGAGGCCTAGGAAGAACCATAAAGCAAGTAATATAATTCTGTGTAGAAAATGAGGAATAAAATATGTAAAAGATCATGTAACAATTGATGTCAGGGCACTAACTAGCAAAGTGGATCAGAGGCATACCTAAAGAGAGAATTTTGAAAAATATTTTGAACAAAGTCCATGTTATTTAAAAACATTTAAAAGTCCATAAGATGGTTACCTTGATAGACAATATTAATGTGGGCATATAAGTACTGGTAATTTGCTTGATCCAACTCATGAATCTCTTCAAATTAGCATTTCCCAAAGAGTATACAATGTGAATAGGTATTACACTGCAGAGGGGACAGGAGGCAGAAACCAGTGATGAAAGAAATTTAAAATGCAGTATTAAACAAAGTCAAAAAGGTTATTTACTCCCAGACATCTCAGAGATTTTAATATCTTAATGTAACTCTCCATGAAGTCCATCTATGGTACACAGGGTTTCTCAAATTCTTTTAACTTCATAATCCTTTTTTCTTACAGATGTTGTGGGATTAATATTCCATATACTTTGGGAAACCTTGTGTTGTGTAGGGCTGGACACTTCAGGCAACAATACTTGATCTGAAACTACATTGATATCAAAAGCTATGGTTGAAGCTACTGAGAACTTAGTAAGTTCTATTCTAACTGCCCTACATAATATATAGCATGTATCCTTACACTGTATCCTTCAAAAAATCTTATAGTATAGTTTACACCAGTATCCCCAATTTATAGTTAAGGAAAGAAAGGCCAGGAAAATTTAAGTAGCCAGTTAGATGCTACAAAGCTGGTTAACAGACAAATAAAGCAATAAAGACAGAATGTCACCCTGTCCTGGCCAACCGATGGGCCCAAAAGCTTAACCTGGGTACACGGTGGGTTCTCACCTGCACTGCCCCCTGGACTCAACTCAGGCTCTCCTGGAATGCACGGTTCCTTCATAAACTCCCTGTTTCCACATGGCTAATTCCTACCTATTACTTTAAGGTTCATTTTATCCACTTTCCCTGGGATGCTTTCACTGCCAAAAGGCTAAAAATAACCATCCCCATGGTACCTTATTCCTTTCATGGAACTTATAAATTTACTACCTTATACAAACCGCACAGAGAGGCCAGACTCACACAGCCTAAGAAAAAAAAGCTTTTGACTGGTTAACATATCCCTGATAAGAGACAAGTTTATAGCCTATCCACATTTCTACTGCTTTCTCAGGGTAGATTTAGGTAAATACCATAATAATAAATTTGAAATACTGCTTGAAACATTTCGAAGTTTTTTTGGGAATATCATCTCTTTTCTGTCTCAATTGTGAAAGGAGGAAAATAAGTTATCTTTATAAATGAAGAATCTGAGCTTTAAAAAGCTAAGTGCCTCAACAAGAAAATCAATACATCCCAACACTAGCACAGTACTAGCACACAGTAGGTACTTATCTGATGGTTGAGTGAGGCTAACTTAAATTCTGATATTTTTCACACTTTAGCACTCCTCCCACTCTGGGGCACCATCTTCACGCACAGCAGACACTGTTGAGGCCCACCCACATCCCCTGGCCACTACTATTCAAAGGTAAGCCCACAGACTTCCAACTGCCAGCACTTCTACTTCGTTGCCTGAGGGTTTTCTCTGGACTGGCACAGCAGGCTGGAAGCAGCCCTCCACAAAAAGTAATGGTTCTATGGTATAATATCCCAGCTCCCTTGCTTCTCTGGTAGACAGTTCTAAGGGGAACCTTCTACCTTTTCCCCAGAAGAATTAAGCTTGTTGCCCAAAATGGTAGCTGGCTTAATTCACACCCTGTACTGACTGCCTTCCTTATTCCTACTCGTGTGTTCTCTGCCTCCTAAATAAACTACCTCTCAAAACTTTGTCTCAGGGTCTGATTCTGGGAACCCAAACAAGACCCTATAGGATAGGAAAGAATTTCTAATTTTAAAAACCAAAGGTAAAAAAGGGAGGGATTGCTTATAAATAATTAAGTATAATCACATTTTTCAAAGACAAAATACTAACTAGCCACTATTTGCCACTGCATAGTGAAAAATTTCAAACTGGGAGTTAATGTTAGTACATGAATTTTAATTTATGAATTTTCTGACATAAAAAGAAAAGACTGTTTTGAAAAGTACAGAAAACACTTTAAAAATCTGTTAGGGAAAGTGCCATTTTAATACCTACTTTAGGCCTTAAATCTAACACCTTCCTCAGGTGCATAGGTTGAGGAAAGCGAAAATTCTCACTTTTTTTTATTCTACTCTTTTTGAAACAGCTTTTTAGAGGGTCTCTGTGTGTGTGTGTGTGTGTGTGTGTGTGTGTGTGTGTGTTGAGAGAGATGGGGGCAGGTTGTATTTTAATGAAGGCATCTAATTACACAGCATTTCATTTCTTAAACAGTCCTCAGACCTCTGGTCTTTAGTAAACCAAATGCAAGCTCTCTCTCCCAGATGCTTACATTTGATGTCACTGAGGATGCCCATTCATTTATTCAAAATTTGCCAAACACTTTCTATGGAGAATTACTAGGATTTAGTTGTATACATAGAGAAATGAAAGACACAAGAGGTATTCCCAAGGAGTCCTCAATCTAGATGAGGAGACAGAAAAATAAACAGATAGTTACTTTTCAGGGTGACAAGGGGGGCCCAGGGTGTTTGGGAGTCACAAAGGAGATGTTCCTACCCTGCACAGGATGAGGGGAGGGAGACGGAAGCAGCAAAGCTGGATTAAGACTCTTGACACAGTGTGCGCTTTAAAACATGGTTCCCCACACCGAGCCCACCATATTTTATTTAAAGTTAAAATAAAAAACTATAAAACATGAACACTTTCGTGTACACTAAAACAAAAAGAACTTCTTTTTAGACTTTCTGATTGCAAAATTTGGATAAGCTCATCAAAGTAAGTCCCTTGTCATGTTGTAGGGTGCTCTTGCTTGGCTCTGGAGAATCTATCTAATCCCACTCTTAAATAACTCAACACTGGTATAGGGAAGGAAGTCCAGAGTAGGTGAGATCTGAACTAAAACGTGAAGGAAAATCAGGAATTCTTTCCATGGGCATAGGGAGTGGAGAGTCGGTAGGACTCATCTGGCAGAATGTGTAAATGGACAACACTGAGCAATCGCATGGAACTCTTAGCGCACTTAGGAGGTCAGCACACCAGCACAAGAAAGAGGGGAAGGTAAGTGATGTGTAAAGCCTGAAATACCAGGAACTGAGACTGGAGAAAAGTCAGATCTGTCTTGTTCTCTGATTTTTTTTTTTTTTTGAGATATAGTTCACATACCATAAATTCACTCTTTAAAACGGTACAATTCAGGGGGCCGGCCCATGGCTGAAGGGTTGAGATGGTGCGCTCCGCTTTGGTGGCCCAGGGTTTCCCCGGTGTGGATCCTGGGTGCAGACATGGCACCGCTTATCAGGCCACACTGAAGCAGCGTCTCACATGCCACACTAGAAGGACCCATAACTAAAAAGAACATGCAACTATGTACTGGGGGTATTTGGGGAGAAAACGTAGGAAAAAAAAAACGAAGATTGGCAACAGCTGCTAGCTCAGGTGCCAATCTTAAAAAAAAAAAACCTGTAGAATTCAGTGATTTTTCAGTAAATTCACAGAGTTGTGCAAGCATCAGCCCTATCTAGTTCCAGAACATTTTCATCACCTGAAAAAAGAAACCCATATCCATTAGCATTCACATCCCATTTCTCCTCCCCTCAGCTGCTGGTGACCACCACTTATTTCTGTCTCTGGATATTTCATATAAATGGAATTACACAATTTGTGACCTTACAAAAGGCCTTACCAGTTTGCCTTTTTTCACTTATCATAAAGTTTTCAAGGTTCATCCATGTTGTAGGACGAATCAGTACTGCGTTCTTTTCTTAGGGCCCAGTAATATTCCATTTTGTGGATATACCACATTTTCTTTATTCATCAGTTGGTAGATATTTGGTTTGTTTCCACTTTTTGGCTATTATAAATAGCTATGAACATTCATGTACACATTTTTGTCTAGAAACATGTTTTCAATCCCCTTGGCATATACTTAGGAGTGGAAGTGCTGTGTAATATGGTAACTCTATGTTTAACTTTTTAAGGAACTGCCAAACTGTTTTCCAATGTGCCTGTACCATTTTATATCCACACCAATGCTAAAGGAGTCTGAAGTCATCTAGAAGGCAGGTAAGCCATTCAAAGTCTTCAGGCTAGATAGAGTCACATTCAAATTTTAATTTTACAAAGGTTACTCTAAAAGTAGTGTAGAGGCTGATTAAGGATTTGATAAGAAAAGAGGCACAGAAGTCTGTCAGGATTCTACCACAAGTAAGCAAGGTGAGACGACAAAATAGTCTAATTAGGATAGTAGTAGTAAGGATGGAGAGGGGGAATTGGGATTGAAAGGGAAAGGGAAGGGGAAGGAAGTGAAAGCACTTTTAGAACAGATTAATTTAAAACTTAAATTACCCAGGAAGATGAGTATCAGAAATTTAAATACCTAAAAGATCAAGTAAGTAATTAAAATAACTAAAACACACACAAGATGTAAGCAATACGGTGGGGACTATAACAAACAAGAAAGAACATGTCTAATCTAAAAGCAGAAGCTATAAATCAACTCCAACTACCTAATGTTATGGAGAATTAGGTGCAGTGTTGTCAGATCTTCTCTTTGGTCAAGAAAAGCCAAAATCTGGATTTCAAGTTAAATACCCTGATTTTTAAATATTGCCAATTAATACAATATTTCTTCAAATTCTGTGCAATATCAACAAAACTGCCCAGGAGCTGCCAGTTTGTGATCTCCCTAACACAAAGTAAAAGGAACAGTGAGCCAAGTCAGCATAAGGATTATGTGCCTCAAATCTTTTCAGTTTCTCAGAGAAGGGCCAGATGGGATTAATTGTATTGTTCTCTTCAGCTGATAGATAATGGACTAGTTCAAATTTTTTTTAATGAAGTCCTTTGAAGAAGTTTAGATCTCTATGATATATGATCACTTGGTCCTTTTAAGCTTACAATTATAAAATATAACTACTAACATATCTTACGAACAAAAAAATTATAGGAACGGTGTATATGGTTTTGCCTGTGTGTGACAGATCCAAAATGACAGTGGCTTTGACAACATAGAAGTTTCTTCCTTGCTCTCATAAAACTGCAAGCCATTATGGTAACACTGCTTCAAGAAGTCATCATCATTGTCCCAGGCCTTTTTAAAAAATCTTGTTGCTTTGCTGTTCTTAGAGTGCTGGCCTCTTAGAGAATACCACCCACATTCCAGCAAGCAAGAAGGGAAAGGAGAGACCTGTCCTTTACTGGCCTATCTGGAAGTTGCACGAATCACTTCTGCTTAGAACCTACGGACAGAACTTTACCACAAGGCACAATTCCTAGCTGCAAGGGAAGCTGATAAATGTCATCTTTATTCTGTAGGGGTCTGTCCCCAGCAAAAATTCAGGGTCTAAATGTCTGAGGATGATGGAGAAAAGGGATATTGGGAGACAGCCAGCAATCTCCACCACAGAGTGGTATTCAATTTTTTAAGATTCTGTTCTTAAAATTCTATAAATAATTTATATTTTGGTTCAATTTTCCAAGAGAATATAAATCTCATCTAACCTTTATGTTTAAATATTGGAAACATAGCAATGTAACATTGCCACAATTTTGGCTTCATCATGCTGGTATTTATGAAAGTGCTGAAGAAAGTTAATTTTAATTTGTTCTTACAAAATTATTTTCCTAAGAATTCTAAAGCAACTGTAGTCTTCTTGCCATGCTTAACAACTAGCTTTCAAAAGACTACATTAAAAACTCAAATTAAAAAAATTTAAAAATCATTGACATATTCCTATAGCATATGGAACTATACCACCTCAAGGATTCTTTTAAATTAACACAGTCAATTGTGCCCTTAATGCCAGAAAACTCTTGAAGAAACAAGATGTATGCACCATAGCAAGATGTACTCCTGAATTTTGATACTTTATTCTCACATTAGTTCACAGTACTATATTTTATCATTACAATACTAGAGAACACTAAAAATAAAATAGTTCACCAGCATATAGTTCACTACTGCTTGACATGTGAACATTCTAAAGGTCTACCCATGAACTATAGACTCTCCTAAATAAATATAAAAGGGAACACCATTAAAGGTGATACAATTTAGAAGACAGTACTTCATTAGCTGTTTTATGATCATTCACATATACAAATTCAAGAGTGTATTATTTCAAAGCTACTTGGCTTCAATCCTTCTTAAAAAATGGGAACATGGTACTTACCTATGGTAGCATCTTTTATCCACTTAAAAGTGTGTAAATAATTATGTTCAACAAATTTAACTTCTTAATTTATGACTAGCTTGCCTTGAGAATGGTTTTGAATGGCTAAGGCAATGGTTAAAATCATCAAGTATAATATAGAACATAATTGACTATTAAAACTTAATTTTTGAAAATGTTTATGGTACAAAGTATCCATTATAGAAAGTTTGGAAACTACTGAAAAGTAGAAAGAATATCACAATAAACTGCATTAAATTGAGTATTAAATGCTTAAAGAGTCTCCAAAATTATCTTGACCAACAAGACTTTACACAGAAGAGAAAATGAATGGGGGACACCCACTTCCAACCAAAACAGAGTAACAGGGACAGGAATAGCCCTCCTGCCTGTAAAAATGAAAGTGCTGTACAAAATACATGAAACAACAGTTGTCAATACACCTGATACCAGGCAATGATCCTTGAGAAACAGGAAACACATAAGGTGAACCCTAGGAAATAAGAAACTGATGACATGAGCACTATGGCTGTCCAAGCCTTCAGATCATCGACCTGGGAAGGAAAACCAAGGCAGAGCTCAGCACGATCCCTGAATTGAAGATGTGCATCTGAGAAATCACAGAGGGTCAGAGCAGCTATAAATCTCAGGACAGAGTGCCAGAGGGAGGAGAGCTGAACAGAGAGAGATCTACAGAGATCTGTAGAAACCCCTCAGGTATTCAGCAGTGTACTGATCAGCACACTGAGAAAACAACCCACAGCCAGAGAAAGAACCACTTGAAAGGATTAGAAGGAATAGTATGCATCACTCATACAGGGCTAGGAATTGTGCCTGTTCCCAACAGCTAGACTGGAAAATCTTATAATTAAAGGGGTTTGGGGTAGAGTACTCAGAAACTAATCTTAAAAACACAACCTTAAAGAATTAAACTATTTCCAAGTAACTAACTGCATCCCATAAAAAAAATGCTCAAGAAGATTTACAGGGATATAAAAATATCCAACACCCTATAAGATAAAATTCACAATGTCTGGCAGCCATCAAAAATTACCAGGCATGCAAAGAAGTAGGAAAATATAATCCATAACAAGGAGAAAAATCAACCAAACAAAATTGACCAAGATCTAAAAAAGATGTTAGAATTTGCAGACAAAGTTATTAAAACAGTTATTATAAATCTACTCCATATGTTCGAAAAAGTTAAATAGCCACATGGAAGTTTTTTAAACACCCAAATCTAACTTCAAAAAAATTATAATGTATGAGATGAAAAACACACTAAATGTGATCACCAGTAACGAACCTGAAGACATAGCAATAGAAACTATCCAAAATGACAGACACAGAGGGGAAAAAGAAGAATAAAAAAATAAATGGAGCATCAGCGATCCTGATATATATGTAACTGGAGATCCTGAAAGAGAAGAGAGGAGGGAAACCAAAAATATTTAAAGAAATAGCAACTAAAATTTTTTCATATTTGATGGACATTATAAACCCACAGGTCCAAGAAGCTCAGTGAACCCAAAGCACAAGACACATGAAGATAGCTATACCAAGACACATCATAATCAAATTGTTCAAAACCAGTGAAAAAGGGAAACTCTTTAAGGACATGTTATATTGAGAGAGGAATAAAAATAAGGATGACAGCAGATTTCTCATAAAAAACAATGCAAGTGAGAAAACGGTGGAGAAACATCTTTAAAGTATTACAAGAAAAAAACTGTCAATCTAGAATTCCATACCCAACAAAAATCTTATAAAATGAAGGTGAATAATGATGTTCTCAGACATACAAAAGCTGAAAAAATTCATCACCAGCAGACCTGTGCTGCAAGACATGTTAGAGGAGGCCCTTCAGGCAGAAGAAAGAAGATACCAGATGGATGGAAATGGTAGGAAAAGCATGAAAGGAAATGAAAGAATGAAAGGAATGAAGAGCTTTTCTGGGCAAGATGGTGGGAGGCGAAGTTGCAATGGCTGTGGGGCAGCCGCATCTTTCTCGCCAGGGTCTGGCCAACTTGGATGTTACCAAGTTGACTCCTCTCTCTCACAAAGTTATCAGCAGACAAGCCACAATTAACATAGGTACAATTGGTCATGTTGCTCATGGAAAATCTACAGTTGTAAAAGCTATTTCTGGAGTTCACACTGTCAGGTTCAAAAATGAACGGGAAAGAAATACTACAATCAAGCTTGGATATGTGAATGCCAAGATTTATAAACTTAATGATGCAAGTTCTCCTCGGCCAGAATGCTACAGATCCTGTGGAAGCAGTACACCTGATGAATTTCCTTCAGACATTCCAGGGACCAGAGGGAACTTTAGACTTGTCAGACATGTTTCCTTTGTTGACTGTCCTGGCCATGATATTTTGATGGCTATTATGCTGAATGGTGCAACAGTGATGGATGCAGCTCTTTGGTTGATAGCTGGTAATGAATCTTGACCTCAACCTCAGACTTCTGAACACCTGGCTGCCACAGAAATTATGAAGCTGAAACATATTTTGATTCTACAGAATAAAATTGATTTGGTAAAAGAAAGTCAGGCTAAAGAACAGTATGAACAGATCCTTGCATTTGTACAAGGTACAGTAGCAGAAGCAGCTCCTATTATTCCAATTTCTGTACAGCTGAAATATAATATTGAAGTTGTCTGTGAGTATATTGCAAAGAAAATTCCAGTACCTCTAAGAGACTTTACGTCAGAACCCCAACTTATTTTTATTAGGTACTTTGCTGTCAACAAACCTGGCTGTGAGGTTGATGACCTTAAAGGTGGTAGGGCTGGTGGTAGTATTTTAAAAGGAGTTTAAAGGTGGGCCAGGAGATAGAAGTCAGACCTGATATTGTTTCCAAAGATAGTGAAGGAAAACTCATGTGTAAACCAATCTTTTCCAAAATTGTATCACTTTTTGCAGAACATAATGATCTTCAGTATGCTGCTCCATGGGGTCTTATTGGAGTTGGAACAAAAAGTGACCCCACTTTGTGCCGAGCTGATAGGATGGTGGGGCAGGTACTTGGTGCAGTTGGAGCTTTACCAGAGATCTTCACAGAATTGGAAATTTCCTATTTCCTACTTAGACGGCTCCTTGGTGTACGGACAGAGGAAGACAAAAAAGCAGCAAAGGTGCGAAAGCTGTCTAAGAATGAAGTGCTTATGGTGAACACAGGATCCTTGTCAACAGAAGGAAGAGTGAGTGCAGTTAAGGCTGACTTGGGTAAAATGGTTCTCACTAATCCTGAATGCACGGAAGTAGGAGAAAAAATTGCCCTCAGCCAAAGAGTTGAGAAACACTGGTGTTTAATTGGTTGGGGTCAGATAAGAAGAGGAGTAACCATCAAGGCAACAGTAGCTGATGACTGAAGAATACCAGTTAGTAACACATTTGGACAAAGTCCACATTTCTCTTAATAAAGTGAGGGTGTAATATTTCATAGCTCATTGTCTTAACAGAAACTACAAGGTTATTCTCATTTTTTGGTGATGAAAATTTTACCTCTATTACTAAAATAAATAATGGGGTCTACAATAACTGTCAAAATCAGCATATTGATGGATTTAAACCACATTTTAGCAGAAACTGATCACTGCTAAACAGTGTCAAATTTGTACATCAGTTCAGGTTTGAAATAAAAGTGCTGTTACAACCACCTTTGCTGTAGTACACCTAGCACTGAACCTGTTTGAAATAAAATTTTTCTTCTTAAAAAAAAAAAGAAAGGAATGAAGAGCACTGAAAATTGCAACTACATGAGTAAAACAAAAGATCTGTTTTTATCATGTAAATCTCTTTAAAAGATTATCTTTTGTTTAAGCAAAAATAATAATAATGTAATGTTGGGTTTACAAACTATGTAAGAAAAACAGAATAGGATATGAAATAAATTTTAATGTGTTTTTAATAGTTACTTGAAAATTATAAATTCACACAAGAGTATTTCAGATCTGCTATTCTACAGAAATTAAAACTGTAGCCATTATTCTGAAATGCCACTCCATTTGGCCTACACTTTCTCATTTAGCTTGGGTAGCCTTAGCATTATACTTTTGAAAATATAATTTAAGTTGAATTTGCTACATTCGTTTTCATAGAGAAAAAGTAATAAGCAACTCCAAAAGAATGTTCTTGTTAGTAAGCAAGTTAACTCACAAGGTATGGCAGTACTTTTGCTGAACTTTATGAATAAAAGCAAACAACTGGTGTTTCACTACAATGCTAAACTCATCAAATATTTATTTTAATGTAGGTAACTTCTAAAAATTGGGTCAAACAGATAAGCAGGAGATTTTAAAATGTATTTATAGCACAGAAGAAAGTTCCCTTCCTCGCTCCCCCAACCTGCCTAAAATGAAAAGAATGCCTAATACATATCATTAGGGATTTTTAGGAGACTGTTTATCAAGAAGGTTTGGGGGAGAAGAGAACAAAGCAGTACTAGCTTCTCACCATTAAGAGGCAGATGAAAGTAATCATGAGACCAAAGACAACTGGTGATTCATGAGTGCAAAATTCTATATATTGCTACTGAGTTTTTCTCCTATTTCATCAAATCTATTCAAAAGCATATCCGCAAGTTCTCTCAATGAGTAGCCCTGTGCTGGAATGAAAGTGGAAATTAATAAATACGGAGGAGTTGCATCTTTTCAGTAGTGAGGGAAAAGTAGATTCCAAGATGAAAATCTAGTATAGACAAAACTGCCTTGGAGAAGGGGTTAACTCAGCCATAAAGTATAGTTTAGAGCCTTTTCTGTGGATAGCCCTGAAGAGAAATTCTGATTCAAACTCAAGTGTGGGAACTACCACACTAGACAAAGAATTAACAAAAGGCAAGTCTCCCTGCCGAAGTCTGTGCGTTCAAATTCTGCCATATAAGACAACCATTAAATCTCCAGCAGGAGAGAATGAGTGGAAAATTCTAAAGTGTTCCTGCTTGTCAGCAGAGTTTATTTCCATTTATTTGAGTATTCAGTCTCTATAACCATTACATATTACTAGATTCAGCATTCTTGAAAGAATTAAAGGAGACAATTATATATAAATATACCCAATACTGAGGCTCAATAAACGCATGATGGATTTTAATCTAAGTCTTGCTCTGAAAGTGCCATAAGTTGCATAAAAGACCATGGCCACTTATAGGAAGCAATTTCTGCCTTTCTAAATGGAAAAATCTTGTTGTATTGATTTCATGCATTTTGACACCAGCTGTGAAACTTGTTCTGGTAGCATTACGTCTCACATAAGAATTGAGTTATATGTTTAAATGCACATTATGCTCCTTCATTCTTCTCCTGTACCAAAAAGGGCAAAAGGACAAGAAAAGCAAAGAAATGAACAGAAGAGAAGGAATATTCAAAGACATTTTTAACAATACAGTAAATTTGAAATCTGTTCAGAATATCAGCGGGGCCGGCCCGGTGACGCAGCAGCTAAGTGCGCACGTTCCGCTTCGGTGGCCGAGGGTTCACCGGTTCGGATCCTGGGTGCGAACATAGTATGGCTTGGCAAGCCATGATGTGGTAGGCATCCCACATATAAAGTAGAGGAAGATGGGCACGGATGTGAGCTCAGGGCCAGCCTTCCTCAGCAAAAAGATGAGGATAGGCAGCAGCTAGCTCAGGGCTAATCTTCCTCAAAAAAAAAAAAAAAAAAAAAGAATATCAGCAGACATTAGTACATGAAATACAGTCTAGCATAGCATAAACACCATTTTACACAATGATGATAATGATGATGATGATATAGATAATCCTAGTTTAAATGACTCGTTAGGAAAGAAAAGGATTAAAACAGTGGAACCAGCAAACACAAGAAAACGTTGGCCATTAAAAAAAAAACGTGTACGTAAAACTTATCTGGAAAAGTGGTCAGTGTCAGGCCTCTAGACTAATAAGGAAATGATGAAAAACCAAATCAGATGGTGGGATGAGTGAAGATGCAACGTTGTTGGTCATTCAAGAAAAGAAGGAAACCAATTTGATGGAACATATTGTTCTGTGTTTAAAGTGATATAACTCACTTTATCAACCCAGTAACAACAATATCCAATTACAACAAAAAAATGTAGTAGTGTTGTAGATGTGGGCAAATGAGTTTGAGATTGGAGGCATTATATTGGGACCTGGGCTGCCTACTAGCCACATGACACTATTTTATAATCAAAATTAAACAAAAGTAAATTCAGGCTCTCGGCCCGACTACCTACATTTCAAGTGCTCAAAGGTCACTTGTGCCTAGTGACTATGGTAATGAAGAACATGATCTATAATATTTCCATCATCGCAGAAAATTCTGTTGGGCAGCATTGATCTATACAACTGTTAGGAGCGCTTTGTATATGAAAGATGAGATCTAAAAGAAGACACACACATAGACACAAAGCCAATAACTCATCCATTCCTTCTTACAGACATTTACTGAGCATTTTTCATGTCAGAGTTGCTGTGCTAGGCATTTGGAGTCCACAGATCAAAACAAAATAGTCCCTGCCCTCAAGGAGCTCACGGAGAAGTAGGAAATAATGACATATAAAGTCAGTTGATCAGCAAACACTCATTGGACATCAACTCTCAGAAATGCACTCAGTGCTGTGGGAAAAAAAACAGTAAGCAAGTTCTCTCTGCCTTCAAGTGGCTTACAATCTAGATAATGATGAAGAAGGAAGAATAAGATGCAAACTGTTTTAAGTGGTGATTGATATTTGGGACTATGTACTTCAAACTGAGATCCACGAGTTGGATGTGGAATTTTCCTCATTTTGGGTTTTCGCTGGTATGATAATCTAAAAAATCAATAAATATAAATGTATTCTAATTAAATTCTGAATAAGCTTCTTAAAACTAAATAGAACCACCAAATTTTCATTCCAGTGTTTATTGTTGGTGTTCTCAACCACGTGTGCACCAGGTGAAGGCCAAAAAACATACAGTTTGATAAATAAAGTCTGATTAGGAAAGATGTGAGGATGAACTGAGTCGATACAGAACACACAGTAGCACAGGCCTCCCAAAGCGCCTGCATGATAAGTCATCATCACGTTGAGAGTGAAGGTGGTGCATGCATCCTCTCTCTGTGTAGTTTCCGCGCAATCTGTTCTCCATTCCTGCAATCTTTGGATAGGGCTTTAAGATTTGATTTAGAATTCAATAACTTCACAATGCTAATCACATCTTTAAGAGAACAAGGAGACATTACCGAGCGCTCAGGTGACACGTCATTAAAATTGACATTTGAAGATTATTTACTGGTAGAGTTTTCGTCATACATGAAGTCTGATTACCCTGAACCAGCAAGCAAAGCCTTCAAGTTAATATTGGGGCTTTTTTAATCTACTTTTTAAAAGGACACTTTCTGCATTTATATTCATATAAAACATAGAAACAGATTAAATAAGAACAGGATCTGAAGCTAGCTCCTTATACGCTTAAACCTAACACTGGCAATGTCATTTCAGCAATACAATACCATTTGTCACATAATTTAATGTTGTTCCCTGTAATTTCATCAGTTCTGTTGTTCACATTTAATATTTGCTCATTGGTTTTGGTCTTCTAATTTGCAAAATCTACGAGTCAAAGTATTTGCATTTTATTTTACGTTTCTACATACTTAAGTAAAATGTTTAATAAGAATAACTTAGGTTCATACTGCATAGAGCAGTAGTCTTAGCTAAATCAGACAATCTTCTTGCAGCATTTTACTTGGAGAGGGTGCCCATTAGAAAGCCAAGCCGTCTCTTCCCTCCTTTCCATCTAGGCAAAGGAGGGCACAGATCTCTAGTGGGCCACAGAGGAACTGCAGAGAGAACATATATAATAAATTCCATATATTAAATATACTCCTATATTTCAAAAGTATAAACATGCTGAATTGGGCAATAAAATGTCAATTCCTTTAAAGTTTTACTCATATAGTAGACTTTTTTTTATTATGGATTTTTCTCAATCAATTAATACTAAAATTCAACTAGTAAGAGTGTGTGATCCACTGCCATAGTCCTAAATGACTGTAGGAATTCAGAGAAGAACAAGATCATGATGAGCTGCAGAAGTCAGAGGAAGCATCGCCAAAGAGGAGGGACATAAGTTGGGCCTCGAGGAAAAGGAGAGCAGAGAAGGTGCAGCTTCCTAATGGGCATACTCTCCAAACAAAACCTGAGAGGAGTAAAGTCTGAGTTTAGCTAAGTGATGGCCACTGATAGTTCGGAAGATAGCAGGTTCTGAAACTGCACTGAGAATGCTAGGCTGAAAGAAACCTGTGCTATTTAGTGTACTTTCAATTGCAAGGGGCAGAAACTCAATTTATGGATGACTTCTTGCTCACATAATGTAACCCCAGAAGAATCTGGTAGAATGGCCTCAAGAATGACTGGATGCAGGAAGTGAAAAACTGAAATGCTGTTACTGTTTGTTCCTAAACCCCCTCTCCACCTGCCACCCCTGCCACACACATGCACATTCACACCTTGACTTTTCTTTACATGTCAGGCTGGTTGTTCATTATCTAAAATGTAAGCCACTTGCTAGCTTCAAGCTTAGTGCTTACATCCTTAAAGTCATACAGCAGGGAATGGCAAGAGTTAAAAATATAAAGGTAATAAAGACAGGCTAGGTCCAGACTATGAGAGAATCTGTGTGCCATGCTGAAGAGTTTGGGCACTTAGAGTCAAATCTGGCCTAAGCTAAGTCAGAAAATCTAAAACTCACATGAAGAAATAAAGTTATTTCAAGATTTCCCAAGCTGTAGCTTGCTCTGGATTAGATTATTGTAGCTGACCCTAATCAGGATGAGGGTGGCTCACTGTTGCCCTCTGAGAACAGCGGGACAGCCACAGTTGAGTGGTCCATGGGTATGCACCTGACCTAACACAATCCAATCAGAATAATACTTTGGGGTATTCATTTAAAATGCTTACATTCTGATACCCAGGGAAATCTTAAAGTCTTCCTCATACCATGCTGGGCTGCAGGGTACAGCTCAGTAAAATTAACAGAATACAGATGAGTCCCACACTGAGCTTGTATTTTACAGTAGAGCAGCAAGGGGATCTAGGCCAACGATTCTGATCAATGGAACTGGATCCATTTAAAGAAGAGATTTAAGTACATAAAACAGAAAGAAAAAAAGTAGAATATCTATGAATAGAATTCAGAGACACCGCAGAGTAGAAAGGGGGACTGAGTAATAGAAGAACAAAGGAGGAATGTCTCAATAGACTTTTCAAGTAGATCAAAACAGTGCCATCTACTGAAAAGGCTATAGAAAGAACCCTAAGGCCAAAGAGGCAATAAGAATTCATAACGCTTCCTGATTGAATTTAACAGGAGAAATCTACATATAGGAGAGAAAGGAGACACAGAGCTTTTGATTTTAGCCAAAATGATAAGTAGAAATAAAAATACACAGCCTCGGCTCCACATTCTTACTTTTAGATCAAAGAAAGACCTATAATCTGTACTTCCTACTGGGAAAATAAAAGAAGGCATGATACAGCACACTCTCTCACTCCTCTCTTTAACCCTCATCTTCCAGGATCCAGTTCTCTGAAGATGAATGAAGAAACCAAAGAGCAATTATAGTGCTAACTTTCCCTTCAATGGGAAAAACAAGCTTTTCCCCTGGAAACGTCACTTACTGCTTGTGCATATGGGAAGTGTACTATAGGACTACGGGCCTTGACATCAGACCTAGATTCAAATCCCAATGGCACCTCTAGCTGAAGGACCCTTAGCAAGGTATTTAACCTTTCAAAGTCTCCGCTTCCTTGGAGGTAAGAGGGGAGACGGAACTAGGGAAATTTGAATTCAGTTGCCAGAGAGGAAATGCAGATTAGATAAAATCATTCCTGCAAAGTGCTTGGAGCAGGGGCTGTGCTCAATACACCCTCGTGCCCCTACACAACACGCCACAGTCATTGGACTACAGACGTACAGCAGATCTGAGATGGTCTCTAGCTCTGTTCCCGCCTACAGGATAAGGAGAGGCCATGCTGCAGACCTCCAACTCACAGTGCTGGCTCCCTGCAAGGATTGGTGGCACCAGTCCCTTAAAAATCTTTCCCATGTAAAATATATTAGGGACTAATTAAGTCAATTCCTAAACTAACATATGTGCTAGTGATTTATCTTTTAAAGTCTTCTACTTCTTTCTTACCACCACCATTCCTAAATGGGGCCTCACTACCACCATTCTCCTAAATCCTCGGAGAGTTTTCTTTCTAAGGAGTTAGTTGCATGACTCCAGCTACTCTCCAATTCAATCCCATTTCCAGATGGTCATCATGCCTATACTGGTCAAAAACTTCAACATTTATTACACAATAATTTGCTCATATTTTTTTCTCCTTCCCTTCAGCAGTGGATACTTATGTATCCACTGACGTGACCATGAGCAACTGAACCCCATTATTATACAGTGTATGGAGAATCCTCTCTCTTTTGATAGAACCCACCTTCCACTATAGAAGGTTATGTGCCAACAGTGACAGCAATGCTATCTCACAAAATCAGCTCTGCAGAGTGATTGTGAGCAGTTTCTGATTGAGTGGCTTCTAAGCCAGGTCTGCTGACTATCCCAGAGATTCTACCAGCTAGCAATGTGGTGGACACATTCTAAGGTGACCTTCAATGATTCATGCCTGTATAACTCTCTTTCCTTAAATTTGGATACAACATACAACTTGCTTCTAACCAACAGAATAAGGCAAAGGTGACAGATGTCACTCCCTTGATTAGATTATATGACAAAGGTGATGTTATATCACTCCCATATGTTACACAAGACTGTCTTATCATCCTGGAGCAAAGCTTTGAAACGCAAGCTGCCATGTTATAAGAGTGACTGTGAGAGGGTCACATGGCAAAGAACAGCAAGCAGCCTTTAAGAGCTATGAGTGGCCTCTGACTGACAGCCAGCAAGAAAATGGGAGACCTCAGTCCTCCAATCACAAGGAGACAAATTCTACCAAAACCCAAGGGAGCTTGGAGGCAGATCTTTCCTCAGTTGAGCCTCTAAGACTGCAGCCTGCTCAACACCTGATGAGATTCCTGAGCACAGGACCTACTTGAGCCATGTGTGGACCCCTGAGCAATGAAACTGAGATAACAAATGTGTATCAAGCTGCTTAATTTGTGATAAGGTGTTACAAAGCAATAGAAAACAAATACAATCAATATCTCTAACATTTACTTAATGCTTAAGTTAACTAAAGTTAGTTTTGATGACTTGCTCACAAATATCTTAAGCGATATCTGAGTATTCGAAATCCTATCCTTCTTTCAGTGGCCATTTCAAATTCCACTCATCACTATTCTATTCAAACTAGACTAGTCCACACCCATCTCCTTATTACAGATTCTGTAGAAATGGGAAGAAAGTACCATTTCCAGCAACCTAACTCTTCTCAGTCTCACCAGAAGCATGCTATTCCCTCTGGCAGAGCAAAGAATATAAAGAATGGGAGTTTTCCTCTCTTTGGTGCTCTAAACAGAATTCATTAACGCAAATATCCAACCACAATTGATTAGTCACTTTTTTTTTTAGTATTTCACATTTAAAATGATTTGGATGAGCTCCTATATACCATCCATCAGGGAAAAGGACAGTAAAAAGTATATATATTAACTTAATAAAGTAGACAGCTCCTGGTACCATCTGCTTATTCAAAAATGCTGAAAGTATTTTCATCAAATACATGCGAGCTTGCATAAGATTAAATATTTCTATTTTCTATGAAATTACAATGCTTTCTTCTGGGTAATGTATTCCACTCTTGAATCAAACAATACAATATCAGAAGTCTATCACCTTGGCTGGTACAAATCATGTGGGCAATTGCCCTGAAAAATTCTGGTGATATCTGAAGAAGAGAGGATTTGAAAGGATAAAAAAAATCGTAAGAGTATCTTCTCTCTTCTCTAGAGAAGAAAAAGATGCTACCCTTTTTTTTTTTAACTCTGATTTATCCAGATACGAGGTCTACATGGACAGAAATGACTAGAAAATTCCATAAACCCTCTGCTCACTTTGATTTCTATAAGTTCAGGCAAAGAAGCAGAGCTAATAAGAGAAGGTGGATGTCCTAACACCCAGAACAACATGATCCCTAATCGATATTGGGGGGCTCTAGAGTGGGCAGTCTGTTACTGTCCTCTGTCAATACTCTCTCTTCTCAAAAATCATGTTCTGAGTTCTCTCACCAGTGAGCCTGATAATCCTAAAGCTTGACAACTGTGCTAATAAACTTGAAAGCACCTTTGACCAATAAAAGGGCAGCATGCAACTGATAAGGTGGGGCCAGTGGGGGCAGAGGGATGTGCAAAGATGATACCTCTCAGAGGTGTGCATATTTGTTTAGCACTAGCTATTGGAGTCACGGTTCTCCCCCCATCAGAAGGCAACTGTAAGGGCTCATTCCCTTATGGCTATGGTGACTGATATAAAATCTGACCTGCACAACAAAGTTAAGCACTTTAAAAGGCTAGGAATGTATAAATGTACGAAAATGTCATAACATAGCCACGGGAGCAGCTTGCTGTTGTGCGTATGATACAGGAAATATAGATGTTATCCTCAACTTCACACTGATTAACTAGTGTGTGACTTTGGATCTGTCAGTGTACCTGCTGGCTCCTTCCAAAAATGAGAACGATGTCTTCTGACCTGTCACTCAAATGTTTTGAAGAATCACCAAGAAAGGTAAAAGTTATAAGAAGCAGCTAGGAAACAACTGTACATATCTGCGGATGTGTGCAATAAAAATTAAGTATGACGTCTTTAATGAAAGGAAAAAGCTTCAAACAATAAAAGCCCCCACCAACTTAAACATTAATATGTTACATTTTAAAACAAACAAAAAAACCCATTGAAGCAAAAATAAAAAGCCACATTTGGATGTAATAACAAAAAATGTCCATAACTACAATATTTCACTAATGAGAAGGTACAGATGCTACATACAGAAGGATTTCACGATGTCCATATGTTTCTCAAATGACTCTCCTTGTTAGCTATTTCTTCATATCTCTATTTAAGAACAACCTACACCTTCCCCACTGAATGGGTATAAATTATAGTATAATATGTTATAATATTTAAACAAATTCAAAATAGAAGAAATTCTAAAAAAAGACCCTAAAATTAATATTAATACAAAAATGAATTATGTGTATAAAGTAGTTAATTAAACAGGTTATCTGGTCAGTTGGCTTTATGATTTAAAACCCAAATATATCCCAAATATAACCCACATAAATAATAAGTAACTATTTATATATAGTGGCAGTAACTTCAGAGAGCAATTCTGCTATAATAATGCACATAATAATGGTCATAAAATAATCATAAAAGTCGGTGACAATATATAAAATTACCTTTTTAATTTCAGAAAAATCATCGTTATTTTTACAGAAGATGACAGTTTAATATGCCAAACACTCTCTAGCCAGAGTGACTAGACTATGACTTTCCAATAAAGTCCGGCCCAATAGGCTGAATTGCAGAGGAAGAGAAACAGGAAGACTGAGGTGGGGGAAAAAAAACCCTCCCTCCTAACCATAAACTGGTACTTAACATAAAACTCTTAACTTCCTTCTGCACACACAACCTTATATGCATCTAACCGTGTCCATTCAGTGGTGAGATGGTCAGTTCAGGAGTAGAGCTGGGAAAGCATCTCCCCCTCTAGCTGACAGCCTGATATCAAAGGTCACACTCAGGATTCCCACTCTACATGCACCTGTTTGTGACTGAAACATATATGAAAACATTCGGTTTCTCCCACACAGAAAATGACATATTCCAAGAAAATGCTTCTCCTCTTATTTCCCTCATTCAAACAAAATGGACGAAAATAAATTACAAGAAAGTTTTACAACAGACTAAATTACTTCTCCTTTTGAAGATACAATATTCTTATTAAGCATTTTAAACACGAATGTTTTCCAGAAGGCTTGTCAATGATTTGGTGTTTGGGTAATTAAATTAGTCCAAAATGGAACAGTGGTTTAAAAGGAAAAGGAGAACTAATTATCTGTGATAAAAGCAAATATATTAAACAACAAATTTTCAGTCACATAACTTCCATAATAAACGTCCGGAGTACCACAGAGTAGTTCAAAAGATATCCTTTCCAAACATGATATTTTAATTGTCTTCATTTACTAACTGCAACTTATTCTGTGCTGTTAGTAAGTAAAGGATTAAAAAGATTTCTAGAGCATCAGAAAATAACATCCAGACCTTTTCAAATATCAAAAGGTTTTCTTTCCAAATAATTTATTTTTTCCTTAATATAGATCCTCTATGTACTTACTCCCTTTTCCTAGATTTCAATAACGCTTGCAAGATTTGAAAACACTGATTGTACTCCAAATACTTGCAATTCCTAAGTCTTACCCTTTATGAGAAATCTCAGCACACCAAGAGTATTTCGTTGTATAAGCATTGTTATACCCTTTGGGAAGAAAAAATTAACTCTTCAATTTCTTTTCCAATTGAAGTTAAACTTTTTAAGCCCTTTTTATCCCACTTACACATTTTGCAATACACAGACACACACAACATACATGTATAATGGAATATATGTAGATATTCCATATGCACAGATTTCAAAATGCTATAGTTACTTAATCTACAAGTTCCTTTTAGGAGATTACACACACCTCCCTGGCAGGGAAAACAAACGCAACAGATCTGCCTGAAATTAGAGCATAGGAGACTCACTAGAGAATTTCCAATTCCATATCACACGACCCGCGTCCTCAGCTCCCGCCGCAGGCCACCTCTCCCTGACAACCGCGCCTCGGCTCTGGAGGGCAGCTCGGTCCTGGTCGATCACACCACGGACGCACAGGCCTCTGACACGAGCACCTCTCACTGAGGACAAGTGGGCGACGGCTTCAAAGCCAAACGCCCGCCGCCTGCTAGGCGCTCAGGGAACGCCCCCGTCCTCTCCTCCCTCAAATACCCACTGTGACACCCTCGGGTGGCGATTAATTAACCAGTTTACCTTAATTAGTTTAGGATTCATCACTCTCCTTCCACTAGCCAAGGAACTGCTTCATCTCCCATCCCCCAGGCTCCGGAACTTTTCTTAAAACCCAGTATTCGGACAGATAGATTTGGAATTGAAGTCTCCCACGAAACGTCAAAGGTACCCCCACTAGGCATTGCTCCCCTCAAGCAACACGTTGGCAGTATAACTTTTCATTCATAACTCGGCTCCAACATAAACTGGGTCTGTGCGTGAGGAGGAAGGGGTCATGCCACCGACCCCTCGCCTCAGCTTGTCTAGCAAATGTCAGGGTCTGCACCAACCAGATCACCTGGCACCGAACTTCTGACAATGGTCCCCGTAAAGCCACCCGCTGGCTTGCGAGACGCAAGGCAAGCGGTGCCGGGGTCCGGACCGGGATGCTGTTAACCTGGGGAACCCGGGCAGGGAATTCAGCGATACATCCGGAGACGCTTGGCCCCCAATTCCCAGAGCTTTCCCCGAGCACGAGCCAGGGACCGGGCTGTGGTGCCACTCACCTCCGCCCGCTCCTGCTGAGGCTGTCGCGCCCTCCTTCGCCCCGCTCCGGCTACCCCCTAACTTCTCCCCCTTCTCCAAACAGCCATCTTCCGAGGAGGAGAAGAGAACGGCGAGGCAGCAGCCAAGGGGGTACTGAAAGTTGACTGGGGGACCACGGTTGCTGGGCCAGCAGGGACTTGGCGTCGGCGGCGGGCGCCGGAGGAGGAGACCAGGCGAGGGCGGCGGGCGCGCCGGGCTGACTCGGGGTGCGCTGCGCGAGGTGCGGGACGCGCCGCCGCCGCGGCCGCCGCGCAGGGGGAGCTCGGGAGGGCGGCAGCGCTCGGCTGCGAGCTGCGCCGGTGGCGGCGCGCGGAGGATTTGCTAAAAATAGCCACTCTTGGGAGGAGTGTGGGGGGCGGAGGGGGGCGATGGCGGGGGGGGGAGGCCGAGAGGCCAGCCCGGAGCCCCGGCGTGGCAGAGCCTGGGCGGGGCCGGGTGGGAAGGGAGGCAGCACCGGTGGCGGGAGCTGGGCCCAGGCGCTGGAGACCTGAGGCCCGAGAGGCGCGGGCCGGGGGGCGAGGGGTGCGGGGACCCCTAGGCGCGGGGAACGACGCGCGGAGGCAGGAGGACAGAGCCACCTTGGGTGGAGCGGAGGAGAGCTCCGGGCTGGACCGGCGACCCTCCCAGGGGAAGGGCCGGGCGCCCGAGACTCTTGGGGGTCCTGAGGCGGAGCACGCCCACGCGGGCGCCCCTGCTTCCCGCGCCCGGCGCCTCAGCAGCCCGCGGCCGGGCCGGGCCCCGGTGGGCAAGGAGCCAGGGAGTCGGGCCGTTCAGGTGCGCGCAGCGCAGCCCCCGCTGGTTCCCGGCTCCCTCCGCGACTTCTGCAGAGAAACGAGCGTTGTGGGGAGATGCCTGGAGCGGCCCCGCTTATGCTTGGAGCTTAAAGAACCATTCAAGGGAATTTTAAAAGAAAATGCTATATTTGGAGTTTTTTTCAAAGACCAAATGGGAAACGCAAGGAAATATGGTGACTACCATGAGAAACATGAATTAGGTTTGGCACATTTTAAGGGTGAACAGAGAGAACCATCCGCTCTGAATCCAGCCCTAATAGAAGGGAAGCAGGCTGAGAAGGTCCGAGAAGTGACGAGGTGATCCCCTTCAGTAGTTAGCATTTTTACTTTGTGAACTTTTGTTATTTACTGCTGTAACTTAGTCTATACTAGTAACACTAATACCTATAGAATCCTTTATAAAGAGTAGAACACTGAAGATTGGAAAAAAGTGTAATCCTAAACATACTTGTCTAATGCAATATTTGATCACTCGAAAAGGCTAATTTTTATGGTGTATATAATTTGACCCTGTAACAAATTAAAGCTAGTGTCTCTACATGTGCATTTATGTTTTCCTCTACGTCAGCTAAAGCACAACTGACGCATATATTATAGGGATGGAAAGAACAGGAGAGACCTAACGCAGCGCCCTCGTTTTCGGCGGAGGGGAATGAGGATCCTGAGGAATAAAGTGATTTGCCCAAAGTAGTTAGTATAGGGTTCAGATTAAACCCTAGGATTAAAACCAAAGTGTGAAAGGCACGAGACCAGGATAATTTAGAGAAAGCAGTACGGTGCCTGTAATTTAATTTAAAATAGTTCAGCATTCAGAATGAAGGCTTGTGGTGGTTAGATTTAATACTCACTTTACTCTAATCAGGAATTCCCACTATAGGGCTGGTCAGCTGGCTTTACATTAAAAAAGTTGCACTCCTATGGCTGTTGGTGGTGGAACTTCAGCTAGCTTAACTTTGCCTACGCTTTCTGTAAAGTAGCATGATGAATCTTACAAATGGGTTCTCAGTGGTGAAATCTGTCGTGTTGACAAATCTGTTGGAGATACTCCTGATTGCATATGAAGTAGGCATAAGCAGATAGAAACATCTAATGACCTTTGACCCTTTACCTTCCAAAACAGATGCCCTTCTGAAATGATCAAGTATCCGGCCTTTTTTTTTTTTAGATGATGTTTCTGTTTGACTCAAAGGGAAACAGTTTTCCCTTTATTGTTTCTCAAGAAAACCTTTCATGTAAAGTGTAGTGGAAGCACAAAAAGGGACCAATTGCTGGGATCTCACTAGATGTTTGTGTGATAAAGGTGTACGTGACAGAATTTGAACTGAAACTTGTTTTCTCCGTTTAGGGAGGCAGTACAGGGAGTAGCTAACCTTCGCTTATCTCTAACTGTTTGTGTCTACATCTAGGTCATTTTACAACAGGGAGCTGCCTTCCTCATCATTCTCTTCAATATTTGAATGCCGGCTTTGAGCAAGGCACTGTCTGTTTGCTACTGGAGATTGAAATATTTTAAGATATGGCTTACTAGAAAAGATTAAAGTTTCTCTTAAAGCTCTTGGTGGAGCTCCCAGAGCTCTCTGTTCAAACCTATATTTATAACATTTATGACACTGTATTGTAATTTTTTCTGATTTTCTCTCCTCAGCTGAGCTCTGGGAGGACAGAGATAGCTCATTCACGTTTTTTGTAGTTTTTTTTAATAGGCTATTTTTAGACCAGTTTTAGATGTACAGAGAAATTGAGAAGACAGTAGACAGTTCCCATATATTCCCCCTCATACACACACAATTTCCCCTCTTATTAACATCTCACGTTAGTGTTGTACATTTGTTACAATTAGTGAACTAACACTGATATATTATTATTAAACAAAGTCCATAGTTTATTCAGATTTCTGTAGTGTTTAGCTAGTGTCCCTTTTCTGTGTCAGGATCCCTTCTAGGAATCCCACATTATGTTTAATGGTCATGTCTCCTTAGGCTCCTCTTGGCTGTGACAGTTTCTCAGACTTTCCTTGCTTTTGATGACCATGACAGTTTTGAAGAGTAGTGATCAGGTATATTGTAGGATGCTCCTCTATTGGAATTCATCTGCCATTTTGCTCATAATGAGACTGGGATCACGGGTTTTGGGAGGAAGATTAGAGGTAAAGTGCCATTTTCAGCACATCATATCAAGGGTACATATTAGCAATGTGATTTATCACTGTTGATGTTCACCTGGCTGAAATAGTGTTTGCCAGGTTTTTCCACTGTATATTTCCTCTTTTTCTGCCCCTTTCCATACTATAGTCTTTGAAAGGAAGTCACTATACGGAGCCCCCACTTAAGGAGTGGGGAGTTAGTCCTGCCTCCTTTAGGGCAAAGTATCTACATAATTTATTTGGAATTCTTGCGTCCTCATTCATACTTTTTCTCCGGGGATCAATATAGTGCCCTCATATAGTAGGCTTTTATGGATTGCAAGATTAGGTTTAAACAGAATTTTTCCCTCTAAGAAAACTGATAATATGCTCTGCGTTTTTTGCAGAAAAAATAATGCCTCATGCTAAATGTCCTTTTTTTTTTTAAATGTTAGTCATAGAGGGGAAGATACTTGAGGTGTTTGTGGTGGTGGTGATGATAGATATTTTGGAGTTTTCTTTATGGGGAGTAGTACTGGGTAAATTTTATTGTTGTTTGAAATGTTTGTGGCCCTCCCTAGGGGGACCAGACCTCCCACTCCACTGATACCCAGCTTAGCGATATGACTTAACTTTGGCTAATGAATTGTTAGCACTGAATTGTTAGAATTAAAGTGATGTGTGCCACTTTCAAGCAAAATCTTTACCAGCCTTCCTGTGGTTCCTCCATTTCTCCTTGCAGTCAGCCACTAGACTAGCAGTTTTCCAGGTGAGGAGAGCCCCTTCCAGAAATGAAGACCACACAGAGCCCTCTGCCAAATCATGGAGGACATAAACATGAACAAGAAACAAACCACTGAGATTTGGGAGTTTGTTGTTACCACACCTTCGTCTAACCTATCCAGTCTGATTGCAAAGTCCTTTCTGAGTTCCTAAAAGTGGACCACCAAGTGCTGAGCTTGATTCAGTTCCCAGCTGTGATCACCTTTGGGATACAGTCTTTTAGGACCTGTTTGTGCTTGGTTATGGCACAAGTATGTTTAAAAATCATTTTCCATTATGTTTAAAAATAAACACTGTTTTTTTGAGTGAAAAATCCCATCTTTTAGTTATGACACTATCAACAAAATTAACTGAACACCCACTGCATGCAGAACACTGTAGCAGATACTATAAATTTTTCTGAATATTAATTTTAGGGTGATGCCATTTAAAAACTAAAGATATAATATTTAGAAGTAATAGATAAAGAAATTTAGCTAGAATAATGTACTACCAGAGGTGGATTTTACCATGAAGCTAATGAAACTAAGGTTTCAGGGAACTTCATTTGCATAGGTGCCTTCTAAGGCCATCTATTCATAATTTAGTATTATTTTACTCAAAAGGGCCCCAGATATGTATAAGTTTCAGAGCCTGAAACCTGGCTCTTTCCTTGTATACTACCAAATATGAAAGGATGAAAGCGAAGGCTTTATAACAGTTTATAAACAGACTGTTTTATAACAGTCCTGAGAATAACAGGCAACAGTCCCAAAATCTGTGCATCTGACCTTCCAGAAAGGGTTCATGCAAGGTGGCACTGAAGGTTGAGTTCCCTAATCAGATTACAACTGAGTCAGAATGTGCTTCTTTAATAAGAGGGGAGGATATATTCAACATCAGCGGAGCCTCCAGAACCCAGAAACTATTCAACCTCCAAGGCCAATGTTTGTATAGTCACTGTAGCATTTTCCCATCATGTGATTTTCATTTTGTTTGTCACTCAGAAAAATCTTTAAGAACATTATTAGTCCTCTCTGTAAAAGTTCCGGTTTTCAGCCAGCCCCTGTGGCCTAGTGGTTAAGTTCAGCTTGATGCCCTCCACTTCAGAGGCCCAGGATCAGTTCCCAGGCACGGACCTACACCACTCATCTCTCAGTGGCCATGCTGTGATGGCAGCTTACATACAAAAGGAGGAAGATTGGCAGGGGATGTTAGCTCAGGGCAGATATTCTTCAGCAAAAAACAATTTTTTTTAAGTTCCAGTTTTCACTGAGATTATTTCTTCCTAGAAGTCACTTCATTTTGAAAATAATTTTTTATGGTTGCTGATAATACTTCCTCAGGAGGTTTAAGTGACTGTTTTTTTCTCAATTAACTTTGTCCATTTCTAGGTCTGCAACAATGGATATCGTACTGCTCATCATCTGTTCAGGAATTCCCTGTTGAAGAGCGAGGTCTGTACAGTAATAGAGGTTGTAATGTGATCCATTAAGGATTTCTCTCCCTTGTTAAATTTTAAATGGAAACCAAATGAATATGCTACCTCTATTTTTAATAATTCCTTTCTTATGCAAAAATGTGTGGGTCATAGTTAGGTTTAATCACAACCCATTGCTCATTTATGAAATACTCTGAACTGCAATTAGTCACATACAAACGTGAAGTGCTGTTATCATGCACGCATTAGCAGGCTGTCAAACCAAGTTTTTGAATTATGAAACAATCAAAGAAAAGCGCTTGCTTTTTATACTTTCACAGTGAGTTTCTTTTAAAAGACTAGTTTTCAAATCCACTTTTATAAATATTTCATATTAAGGTGATCTATGTACCTCAAAATCTATGGCTAATCAGCTTACATTGTAAGAAAAGACTTCAAAATCTAGATGTCTATTTATATGTATATGCCTGTATTTATACATAATATTGGTAGGTGAATTAAAGTCCTTCTTAGAAAATAATTCTTAACATAAAGGAGGAACATGAACAAATTAATGCTCTTTGTGGGTTGTTTTTCAGTATGCTTAAACTAATTATTGTTATATTTCAGCTCTAATATTATGTTACCTTATGATGTAAAAGTATGAATTTAATGTTGCTTTTTGAACTTAGGGTGTTCAACCAGCTGTATAATGTTGTTTGCCATATGAATAAACATATACAAATTTTAGGATGCCTTTTTAAAGGAATCTATTTTCAGTTTCCCCAAGAGTTAAGATTTGCTTTCAGGAAATCTAAATAACCAGTGGCTTGAGCAAACTAGAAGTTTTAGTTATTTATTTTTTAACACAATAAGAAGTCTGGAGATAGGAAGCTGCTGGTATTGGTTTGGTAGCTCAAGGATAGAAGGCCAAGGTTTTGTGATTTGTTTGAAGGCCTTCTCCTTATTGTCACAAAATTATTGTTGCAGCTCCAGCCATCAAATCTACTTTCTAGAGGGTAAGAAGAGGCAAGGGTGAGGGGGAATATAAAAAGGGTAACACATATATCAAGGAAAACAGACTTTCCCAGAAGTCCCACACAGGCCTTTACCTAGTTCTCACTGGACACAACTGTGTCTCATCATGGACCCTGTCTGAAAGGGATGATGGGATAGCAAATTTTATTTCGTATTTGTTTATTTATTATTTATTTTTCAAGACTCTATACTAAAGAAAGACAAGTGAAAGAGAATTTGAATGGGTGAGTGAACCAACTTAGAGTATCTGCCATGGCCTCCAAGGTTCTTTCAAAAAAATTGATCCCAACTCTACTAGAAAAATTTTGTTCATTAATATTTTTAAAAAGAATGTTCTGGGGCCGGCTCGGTGGCGCAGCGGTTAAGTTCGCACGTTCTGCTTCTCGGCGGCCGGAGTTCACCAGTTCGGATCCCGGGTGCAGACATGGCACCGCTTTGCAAAAGCCATGCTGTGGTAGGCGTCCTACATATAAGGTAGAGGAAGACAGGCACGGATGTTAGCTCAGGGCCAGGCTTCCTCAGCAAAAAGAGGACTGGCAGTAGTTAGCTCAGGGCTAATCTTCCTCAAAAAAAAAAGAATGTTCTTTGTGACAGAATTTTGTAGTTTCAGAAGTTTATTACCCTGATTTTAGTGATCACACCTAATCCAACTCAATTTTACAAAAGAGGAAACTGAGATCCAGAAGTTTTAAGTAACTTGCCCAAGACCATGGTTGGTCTTAATTATTCTGGAACTAAGAGCCCTCTCTGGTCTAATACACACCTCTATGTCAGCATCCTCCTCCCAGTGTAACCTCTGCCCACTCTATTTTTTCTTTAGTTTAAGTACTAAAAAGAAAATTTAAGGAAGAGGGAAAACTATGCTTACCACCCTCCTCTAACTTATTCCCTTCTTCTGAGCCAAAATTCCAAATACATGGTAAAAATTTTCCAATACATTTGGTATTATTTGGATTACTATTTAAAGACAGTATTACATTATAACGCTCCTTTTCTGCTGTCCCATTCTAAATCTTCTGCTCTTAACTTTGCAGCTGTTGTTTCTGAACATTAAGACCAATCAATGCACCTTCCTTCTCTAGAGATAGTTGTATTGTCTATAAAGAAGGACATTCTCTTCTTTAGTTCCTTGTGGCTGCCTAAGAAGATAGGATACATCCATAAAATAGCCTTAAGAAAATTGAAATTTAGAAAAAAAATTAAGTTGGGGAGTGATTATTAAGAAAAAATTGCTTGTTTTACAATAGTTGTGATCATTGAAATCTATAATCATGGACTGTTAAATACAATTGGAAAACATATGGGAATTTTTCTTAAAATTACTGAAGAAGTATTTTAAAATTTTGATCTCTGGATTTTATTATATAATGGGCTCTTCTAGTGATTTCTAAATTCCCAATTTTTGTTTTCATGCAATTCAGGAACACATAGAAAGCATTAAATAAGTTAATTCCCATTATGTCATTGTCTTTTTTCTTTTAATAATTCATGGTAATGTGGCTTTATATTTGAAATATATAAGCATTATTTCTTCTAAGCAAAAGAACAGCACAAACAGCTTTTAAGTTACGAAGTGTCACTGGCAGAAAATTCTTAAAAAAGAAAACACCAAGATTTTGTAACTAGATTTTCATAAATTGCTGCATTACTCTGAACAGAGTATCAAGGTATAAGACTATGGAAAAGAGCAGAGGGTCACGTGGACTTGTCTTAAGGGTGGCTCTGCTCAAAAGTCAAGTCTTTTACTGGCCAAATGATCGACATTATTATAAGGCCATACAATGTATATTTTACTCTATAAAAGGAACAAAGACCTACAGACTTTGTAAAGACAGTGAACAAGTAACAGTCTGACAATGAATTCTGATGGCACGAGGAGGTATTTTCTTTCTTTAAGTTATGCAAAATTGCAAACAACCCCCCGAATCTCAAATGTTTACTTCATGCTCATGAAACTGGTCCTTGGCCATTCAACTGCTGGTCTTCTCCATGTGTCTATTCTTTAACATAAAGAGCGTGCCTATCTCGAAAGTACATTCTCATGGCAGAAGAACCAAAGCTATGGTGGACAGGTGCACTGGCTCTAAAAGCTTCCTCTTGAAAGCTGCATACAGCAATTTCCTTTGTATTTCATTACCAGAACCAAGTCACTTAGCCAAGCCTAACTTCAACATGGTGGGAAATACAATTCTCTCACAGGGAGGAACCTCAAGTAGTACTGATAATAATATAATAATAATAATATTTATTAACGATTTGTATACAACAGGTATTAGGCTGGTGCTAGTACATAGATGATCCCATTTAATTAATACAACAAACCTACAATTTGGGTACTAATAATTGTCACCATTAAAGAAGAGGAAATTGAGACAGAGTAAAGTTAATTAATGCTAAAATCTCACTGCTTAAAAGTGAATATTACAGGGCCTGGGCCATTGGCCCAGTGGTTAAAGTTCCACACACTCCCCTTCAGCAGCCAGGGTTCATGGGTTCGGATCCCAGGCACAGACCTACTCCACTCAGCAGTCATGCTGTGGTGGTGTCCCACATCCAAAAACAAACAAAAATAGAGGAAGATTGGCACAGATGTTTGCTCAGGGTGAATCTTCCTCAGCAATAAAAAAAAAAAAAAGGCGAATATCACAGCTTAAATTCAGACACAGGCAGTCTGATTCTAACGCCTAGCTCCTAACCAGTGTGCTGAAGTAGCACACAAAGTCGTATTCAACAGTTTACTGAATATAGAATGCAGAAGACAAAAGATGCAATATTGAGAACTACGAGATTAAAAAAGGAAGCTCATAACACTTTAGCACTAAGTCAGCAAGTCCTGGTAATACACGTATTCAGTAAACTTGATTACTTGCAAAAGCAATCCACGTATCCTTTACAGTATCTGTAACAATATGGAAAGGGACAATCCTAGGGATTGAGGCTAAGAAGACCAAGAAGGATAACGTGAGACAGATTATATTTATTGAAAAAGACCAAAGATCAAGACCAAGTGGACCTAAGAAATTAACTAAGATGCGGATCCCTGGCCTTTAAGGCTAGCAAACTACCTCTTCCTGGTTTAGAAAGATTTGTGGTCAAAACTAAAGTCACACTGAATGTTTCTTTACTTGTAGGTACCTATACTAAAATGTTATCTTAAATCTTAATTTAGTAATTGTTTTGTCTATAATACATACTCGTGACTCGTTCTCCAATGATGCCATTTTATCAAATCTGAAATTTAGCAGATATTGCTTCTAGCAATAATAACCATCAGAAAGAACCATTCCAATATTGCCCTTGGTGTTATCATCATCATCACAGCAGCTCACATTCAGTGAGATTTAAAGTGTCAGGCATTTTACTCTACGTGCATTGTTTCAATCAATCCAAATAGGAACCTTATGAGAAATGCACCAGTATCATCCATCCTCTGCACATGAGGAAACTGAGGCTTAAGGGGTTAAGTAACTTGCCTAAGGTCACAGAGCTGGTAAGTGGTGGGCCAGGATTAGATGCCAGGTCTGTCTGACTCTACAGCCCAGCTTTTACATTAGTGCCTCGGCAGTCACCTCCTTTGTTCTTCTTCTATCACTCCAGAGTGAGTTCAGAGGAGTAGGCAGGAGTGTATAGAATTAAAGCCCAAATTTACACAATTACTTGAAAGGTATGTAAGATCAATCAATAAGCTTATTTTCCAAACCTGCATCTTTAGTTGTCACCCTTTTTTCACCCCATTGGTTCTTTCACTCTGTCCCACATCCATCAGAACAGGAAAGAATCTGATATTGATTATATTCTAGTGCAAATAAATTTCCATTGATTTGCTCACTATGGGGAGGATAAGCTCACTGCTGTTACTCTGGAATTGCTTCTGGGGACTAAGTGTGGACAAATCAGCATGTAATGCTGCTACCCGCATTTCCAGGTTGTTGGTTCCACTCTTTTCCTACTAACCTAAGTCAACCAGTGCTCTCTCTTTTGCCCCAAAAGGTCCGGTTACTTCTCCCTCTTCTTTCTCTAGCTCTTCAGCATATTTTGTCAACAGTTTTATCCAGGTGTGTTTGCATATGCGCTTAGAACTAAATAATCACATAAACTTATCACATAAAAGGTTGTATATTTCTTTCATTCCTATGATTCCTGGGTTCTGATCCTGATATAAAAATTCTGTTTTTTTTAAATTAAAAGTTAAGTTAGGCTTTGAATATAAATCACATTCTACGTTAAACCACTTACCTTGAATAAACAAACAGATAATAATGGATAAATAAATAAACACAATATTGACTGAGCACATTAGTAAATGTGTCACTTCAATCTGGGTTCCAGCCTTGTATGTTCATTTATGCTCTGCTCTTCATCATTTGCGCCTTTGTGTCAGTAGCCAAATTTTGCTGAGTCACCTTTCCAGTTAAAGGGAATATTTCATCTATCCCCTCCAGATCCACTCTCTTGTCAGTCTGGCTCTGTGCCCAGAAGGCTGGCCTCTGCAGACTGCATCCCCTGGGCTTCCTTGCCTATGGGCTCCAAGTTAGGTTTTGCCATGGGAGGCTTAGAGAGAAGTCACACTGTGTTTAGTCCCACCTCTTCAGGTCTGCCTGCTGGGCCATAGTTTGGCAGAAACTGCATTCTTCTCAGCCAGCAGCTCCCACAGACACAGCACTCACAGGGTTCTGCTCAATTGCTTTCACCCCTCAACACCTCAGGCCAAGGGACGGTAAGGACTTGCTGCTATTGCTCGGTTCTAAGTACTTCTCTATTACCACTGACTCCTCTAACACTGTCCAGTGCTCTGTAAGAAGTCGCTCAAACCCTCTCTAACCCTTTGATTGTGCCGTCTGTTTTCCTACTTGGACTGTGATATAGGCTAAAAATCACTTGTGCTAAGAATAAAGTTTTAAATCAGTCAACCACAAAATGCTCTGATTGCAGCTACCATATAGCTCTGTCACCATCACCAGAGTAAGATTGGATAACTGTTTGCAGGCACACATCAGAGAGCTCACCAAAGCCCAGAATTCCAAGGTTTCCCAAGAACACTAGATTTTCTCATCCAATATGATTTAAGGTATCTAGGATATCTGTGTCTTCCTCCAAGTTTTAGCCTCACCAGCAAGTGGAGGATCACTATTTCTGTGTGTTTCAATTTAAAATGTACATGTATGTCTTCAAGGGGTATATGTAACACAATAATAGTAGTATTGACATGGCAAGTAGCAAGTTGCATGGAAGTGGATCTTTCATATAAAATATGTAAATTATGAACCAAAAAGAATCTGTTTTGGAAGTACGTGTCACAGAAAAGCATTCTTTCAATTATAATGTGTTCTTAGGGGCCACTATTGAAGAAAGTAGTAGATTCTTGTCAGTCTTCAAAAGAGGAAGAGGGTGTTCCATACTACCAACCAAGAAAACTTAAAATAGATGGACTAACACCATTATAAGGTATTAGGAGAATTGGAAGAACAGTAAACTTCAAATCTGAGGCTAACCTCTGTATATAAGGAAAATGAAAAAACATGGTTTATCTCCCATTCGGTTATTTCACTAGCATCATGGTTCATATAAAAACTACCAAACGCCTGAAACAAGACAGTTTGTTGAAAATAAAATCAAAGTAATAAATAAAAATAGTCTTTAATGATTGCAAAATAACCAAGAAAATGCAGATTAGTCAATAACTGGGGGTTAGCCCCCTAACACAGTAAGGAAAACTCTTAAACTACTTCTGTTGGTTTGAAACTTCGTTTCCTTATTATTCCTCCAGCGTTGGTATTTATTTGTATTTTTTTAAGATTATGTCAGCATTGTACCTCTTATGGATACTTTTATCTTTTTATTTTAAAGAAATTGACTTTCTCTGAATGAATCCAGAGTTTTGTAAATCCCCCAGTCCCAGCAATAACATCTTCCTACTCTTCAAAAAGAGACTTTGATCTTTTGTTCTTGAACAAAAATTTTCTAGTGTAAGTTGAAAACCCTTGAAAAATAGAATTCAGCAACTATATTTTACAGGATATTACTCACCTCATAACAGTTGCATACTTCAGTGCTTTAAAAAAGCATTTTAGATTTGTAATGTATTTCTTAAGTATGTATCATCTTCTCTCCACTGCCCTGTGCATTGCTCAGACATGTCCATTTAATACTCAAGAACAAAGTGCTATTTTCCCTAACTCCTTGGCTTGCTAGTAAGAAAGGCATATTTTTTAATCTTTAAATATGAAATGCATCATGATTTTTAAAATATGTTACTTTATAGCCCGACAAAGACTGAGGTGAAAAAATAGGACACAAGAGACATAAAAATTAATGTTAAGAAAAAGGTTACTGGGGAAAATATTCTTTCCTACTTGCTTTCTCATTTAGAAGTTTTAAAGGGATGAAGAAGCCTTTCTCAGAAAAGACGGGAATTTTAGAAGAACTAATAGTCTATATTCACAAATCCTCATATTGAAATGCTATTTTAATATATTTCATATGGAATTAAAGGAAATCCTCTTTCCTCCTATTTCAATATGATTTAACTTCAATGGTAGCCAAAATATTTGTGCTACAACAAATTCTTTTGGAGACTAATTCCTGTATTTCATAATAATGACTTTTCTACTATTTTATTTTAAATTTAGCATCTATGAAGAAAAGTTGAACTGTTCAAGAATACTGTATCTGGAACGTTGAGTTAAACATAGTGGATTGAACATGAATTTGTCTCCGGTTCTCCTAAAACCCCATTAAACTGACAACAAAGATTTTTTTAAAGGATAAATCCATGAAAACAAAAAGAATGAGAAAGAAGATGACAACAGCACAATTTTTTCTTTGGGAAACAAGATGAGTTAATTATAACTGATTTAGAAGCCAACAGAAAACTAAAACCAGAAATAAGTCAACTCACAATTCAAGAGCTGGAAGTAATAGGTACCTCTAAAAGTGGAATTGGCTCATGGATACAGTATTGGAGAGCACAGAGTTAGAAAATACTGGCTCTGAAAATTTTCATTTGCTCTTCATGATGATTTAACAGTGAACCACCTGGATGACTGGGGACACTGAGGAGACATATCTGTACATTACTTTGATAACTAGACCACGTGGTAGACTGACTTGAAGAGCCGGTGCCCACAAGGTACTGTCCAGTTTATCCCCAGACTTTAGGAATTGGATTAATACTCCCTAGAATGGACTGAGAGAGACGATCCTAGAAATCTTGCAGGTTGCGGTTGAGATTTCCCTAAAAGAGAAGGAAGTATACTTTGGATGTTTGAAAAAGGCGATGTTTATTGCAGTGTGTGTGTTTGTGTGGGAGGAAGGAGAGAGAAGGATTTGTAAATAAAGAATATAATAAAGACCTAGGGTGTATCCTTGAGGGTCCCCCAATAACGGGTTTAACATTTTGTGCTTCTCTCCTTTGCACTATGGAGTCTGTCATAGTTAGTTGTGATAGCATTCAGCTGCTTGCTACGCTTCAATAATTGTGATATTTCCTTGGAGCCTGGGATGTGTGATATTGTAGGGGATAAAAACATAGGACAGTAAAGGAAAGGGTGCCTGCTCCACCTGGAGTCTTCTGGAGGGGCACCTGCTGGAAGAGAGCAGCATCAGGAAAAGCCCAGCAGCAAAGTGAGCGGTGACAGAGAGGAGCACTGGATGAGGAGAAGCAACTGAAGGCAGGCAGCTCAGGAACAGGTGTGAGAAAAACTCTCTCAACCTCGAATATTCTGGATGGAGGTGACAATGAGGGAGCATTTCAGTTGGGTTCCCCAGGAAGCAGACTCTGATATGGAGATTAGTGTATGGGAAGCTTATTAAGCAGAGTTCTCGGGAGCAACCCCCTGTGGGGAAGGGAAGGCAGCAGGATTGGGCAGAGGGAGAAGTTGGGCTGCCTTGCAACCACGACGGGCCTTGGCTGATGCCACAGTGAGCTCTGCAGCTGGGATGGCCTTTCTAAGTTGTCCTGAGTTGGGGTGAGAAGGCTGAGCCATTTTTATCCATAGTTCAAAGGCATGAATTTGGGCAGAGACTCTCTTCAACAGAGGACAATTCTTCCCCTCAGCGGAGGGAACAAGTCCCTCAGTTCTGAAGGAGGGATGCGAACAGCACAGTACAGTATCCATGATAGTGAAGATTAGTCTAGGGAAAAATGTTAAAATAGAATATATACTGGTTTATATCCAACTACCCAATGATGCATATTTATATGGCAGAGGGAGAGAGTTTGAAAATAATTATATTAACATGAATAAGTAATAGGATGGTAAAGATGAGTATAAAGATTGTGAAGATAAGATCAAAATTTCTTGGCATTTTAAATTGTTCCTTATTTAAGTTATGACCAAATAAAAATAACACATTTTCAGCCTACTTTGTAGTCCTTAGCGAAACCTGGGAATAAATGTGTATTGATTTAGAGAGTTCCCTCTTCGACACCAAGTCTCTTTCTCTTTCTTTTTTGCTGTCTTTGTCTCTGTCTCTCTGTTGCTCTCTTTGTCTCTCTCTCTCCCACGCTTCCTTAAACACACATGCACACACAAAACACACACACACTTAAAGATACCTCTTTTATTAGGTTGATATTTGGATAAGTACTTTGGTATGGATGGTTAGTCACCTAAAAGACAAACTTGAGTTACAGTAGAATGTTGCTAAGCTGCTTTTTGTGAGAAAAGTAAATTTGATTAAATATAGGGAGAGATTTTGTTTTGCAGAGGGTGGAGGGTAAGGAAGCCTAAAACCAAAAGGGAATTGTTTGTAGTCAGGAGGGTTCTGAGAAGTAGTGGAGGGGCTGAGGGAAGAGAATGAAAGTGTGACAGCTAGTAGCCTTAAGAAAAACTTTGAAGAGCAAGAACAAAAAAGGAGGAGATTTTTGTTACATTTTATTTATGTAGTGCACACTTTCAACTTTCTTCTCCGTCAAACCACAAAATCTGCAATGCATTTTTCATTATTCACCAACATACTCTGGAGTTGGGTGTTTTCTGCTGTTTTATTTTGTGTGTGTGTTTTGAACTCAACAAAGGGTGAGTACGTCTCCTAGTGGCCCTGAGGTTAGAAGGCCAAGACTGCTCACTAGCGGCCGGCCCCATCTAGCAACTAATGCATTCACAGTGAGGATCATCATGAAGTTGGAAGCAAAAATTAGAGAAAAGACCCACGTTCAATATTATCAGCAGACAAAATTTAAGTATGTCCAAACACCTAAAATTAACCTGTTCGCACCATCGCCATCAGAAAAGACAATAGCATTGGAACTGGCAATTGGATCTCGTGGGCAAATGCTGTCTTATCACTTTAAATACCACCTGTATATGGATGACTTGCTAATATGTGTCCTAGCCCAGATCTCTCCCCTCATTCCAGGTTTTGTGCCTGCTACTCAATGAGTCCACTTAGATGTCCAAAACCAGGTGTCTGATCTCCCATTTTCAATCTAGCACCATTTACAGTTTTTTCCATCTTGGTTAATAATTCCAAACTTCCAATTCCTCAAGCCAAAAGTTTGGATTCAGATTCGATTGCTCTCTTTCTTTCACAACTCTCATCAAATCCCTTAGCAAATCTTGTTAGCTTTACCTTCAAAATACATCCAGAAGCTGACTATGTCTTACCACCTCCACTGTTCACTCCCAAGCCATCATTACCTCTCACCTAGATCGTTGCAGTAGCCTCTTAACTAATCTCCCTGCTTCCATCCTTGTCACACCATAGCTTATTCTCAAGCCAGAGGCCAACACAAATAAAAGCCGAAATCTCGACAGTGGCCTACAAGATGTCTAGATGATCTACTCTCCACTGACTTCCTCCAACCTTGTGTCTTACAGCTCTCTGTCT